>NC_140421.1:35381628-35639128 GCF_965140295.1 Lepidochelys olivacea
TTACGAAATGCATGACATTCAAAAAAAGACAACAAATAAATACTACATGTACAATATGTAGCAATGAGGTAGCAATGGTTTTAAAGAACAAAGGTCTGAATACACATCTGATGAAAAAATATTTTTTAAAAAGCAAATGAAAAGTTTCTAGCGACTGTATATAAATCACAAGTACAAACAACAACAAAACAGAAAATAGAAAAAAAAAAACTCCACGAAGTTTAGGTTTGGAAATAATCTTTTGCTTCTTTTTTTCTATTATAAGACAACAAGAAGGAATGAATTTGCTCCCAACCTTGGTGTAGTACAGAAGCATTTTATAAATATTTAACATTCTATAGGACTGATTCATATATTCTCACACAACTCTGTGGCAAGGCTGACCCACACTGCCGACATTCTACATATCACTGAGACAGGGAGGTGAAATTTTCCTGCTTTCAGTCTAATTGTCTTTGACAATTGCAGTGCCTAGTGCTACACTGCTTGTGTTGTATTTAAAAACAGGGGAAAGAGTAGAGACTTGTTCATTAAAGATGCAGTATCCCTGGTTCACAAAAATGCATCTGGCAGGTTCAAAATCGAATGTCAACCAAAGGTCTTTGCAGAGTATGAGCTTCAGTTCATGTATTGGTTAGTCACCAGTACAGCTGGGTTTTTTGTTTTGTTTTGTTTTTTGAATTTTGAAATACTAATACCGCCATGGCTATGAATGTGCTTCACATAATTCTGCAGGCAATTAAACAAAAAGAAAGTGTTTACTTCTCAAAGGAAAGAGACAAAAATATTACTTGGACTTGGTGTGTATGTACATATAAATATTATATACACATAGGCACACATACAAGATGAAAGGGAGTTAGTGCTGTAAATAGCATATATGTTAGCTTGCAGATCTGATGATGAAAAACCAACGGACATAGCTTATACATTTTGGAGTTGACTCTTCTCTCCTGGGTGAAACTCCAGTGAAGTCATTGGGGTTATACCCATTTCACACTGGTGTAAGTGAAAGGAGAATTTTAGAAGTTTATTTCAGTGGCCTCATTTTACGATGACATGTATCCTTCAATTTTATACAATATACTCTAGCTGATGATACACTGGTTAAGAGGAAACACATGGGCTTATACCTAAAGCTGTATGTATTTTCAGACAGTAGAAACACATAGGCTTATACCTAAAGCTGTATGTACTTTCAGATAGTGGAAACCCTGTATGGATTCCAAAGTTTGCTTTTGAATGTAAATATACTGAAGTTTACAAAACAACGATTGGAATGATTTGGAGTTTTACACAACATTATTTTCTTCTGAAAACTGAATAGCAACGTACTATGCAAGCCCATGTAAAATGACCTTGTACTATTTTACAGAGCCTAGCTTCTGGGCAGCTGGCATCGCTTTCCCAGATGCTGATTAGCCTACGTAGTTTAGTGGAATGGTTTATTTTCTCCATCATGGGATTGAAACACACAAGAAAACATGTTGCCCCCTCTATCTGCCGTTGAGTGGAATACAAACTGACTAATAGATAAATATTCTGTGTGAAAGTAAATAGCCTTAAAGTAAACTGCCTTCACATTCCATTGATCAGCTCAGTCAGCAAACTTTTCAATATCATCACTAATGTTCTAAATATTTTGGAGAGAGGCATGCCAGAAGTGTAGAGTATTTCCATTTGTCTCTCACATAAGGTCATTATAAAAAAAAACCCTTGAATTGATATTGATCCTTCAGCTTGCAAAAATATTCCTCCACTTTATTTTGTTGTTGCTGCTATTAGAATTGTTACTGCAGCGGTAGAAAAGTGCATAAGCGGATGTAAAATGGTCTTCTCAGTTATCAAAACTACAAGCAGACCTGATGGGCTTCTATGCTGATAGGCTGATATAGCTGTAATTCATTAATGATCTTACCCCAGATTCCCTAAAATCCAAGAAAACCCCAGTACTTGAAATTGTACGTCTTATGCACTTCTGTAGCTGCAGCATGACCCACCCACAGCTATGACCAATTGCAACAGACAGCAAACAGCTTCCTGCAAAGCTCTTTCAAAAACTAGCAAATATTGCAGCCTGAGGAAGTTGGTTGTCCCCCCCGCCCAAAAGTGATCTTAACCTTTCTGACATATCCAAGTTTGAGAGCTCAGGTCCTGGGGATTGCTTCATTCCTGCTGGGACACTCATGGCTGGAAGCATGCCTTCAGGAGATCAGAGCCACACAAGGCGTGCACAACCCTATTTAACCAGAGGGGCCTGGAAGTTGCCAGCTCAGCCCTAAATTCTGTCAAGGGAGAAGATGTAGCCTGAACACACTGGAGAAGGGCTGGCTGAGTGTATTTTCCAAGGAACTTCCCCTGGCAGAGCTCTGACCATACTTTATGGTTGCCCTCTCTAACAAGACCTCAAAGGAAGGGCAGAGGTGCAAGAAAAAACTGCCCTTCCTTGGGAGAAGGGTGAATCCACTCACCTCCTAGCCCCAGGTGCAGCTGCGAGACGGTGGGGTGAAATGTCCAGCCTTCCGTGCCTGCAGGGTTGAATCAAGCCCCTGGAATCTGAACTTGTGGTACTCGCATCTTCCCATTGGCTTTTCTGCCTGCCTGTCATGTTCATTAAGATACAATTCAGCAGTCAGTTTCTCAGAGTGTATTTTTATAGATAATGATGTAAAGCTGGAAGCCAAAATGAGTATCTATAACTTCATTTAATTGTGTTCTAGGTAAAAGGTGGGGAAAAAAATACACTCGTGCAGTCCAGAATTTGGCATTACTTTTACTAGTCACAAAAAACTGTTAATATTATGGATTTATCAGAAGTGGTTTAAACAAGAGTTGGTTTGTCAAAAGTTGCCTGAACCTTTCAGATAGGCTGACCAGATAGGAAGTGTGAAAAATCGGGACAGAGGGTGGTGGTGGTGTGTAATAGGAGCCTATATAAGAAAAAGCACCAAATATCGGGACTGTCCCTATAAAATTGGGACACCTCGTCACCCTACTTTCAGATGAGCACAGCTTGACGGCAGACATGAAATATATTGTCTAAGACAGAAAATGAGTCAGCAACCTGCAATAGTAAAACTTGTCAGTGAGATCAATATGAACCTACAGTTAATGGGGATCTCAGAATTTACCAACACTAAGGAAGGTAAAATGGCAGAAGAGGGGGCTTGGGAGGAAGCAGAAAGAGTGGGTCAGAAGAATGATTGTGTATGTTAGTCACTTGTTGAAAAAGCAGGTGGTGTATTTAAGTCTTACTTTCTGTATCCTTAATGAAAGGCACTGTTTTAAAAATGGTACTTTCATGTTTAAAACATAAACTTTAGATTGACTAAATGTTTGCCAGGAATTCTTCTTAAATTAAATTTTGGTTTATTTGCTCTGGTTTATCTATCTATATTTTAAAAGAAAGGTAAAGGAAAGCAGTAATCAAGAGTCAAATTCCCAGCAATATCATGAAATCCCTCATTAGCTTTCTAAACGTGAAATGTTTCAAGTGATTTCACATTGAGATCTGTATAATTTTTTTTTTTTTTTTAAAGAAGACAAACATGATCTGGTAACAGATTGGTAGCTCTCTTCTTGGGGCTTTTCAGTGCATTTATTTAATGGTTTTGAATGTACATTACTTAACAGAAACAATCAATGCCAGTGCTATGCAACAGTTTTGTTACTGTCTCTTTAAAGAAAACCAAAATATAATAAAATAAAAAGCAAGGCTGTTCTGCTCATGCAGTGGCAGAGGCTTTGGGCAGCTGCAGCATACTCTGCTCCTGTTCAGAGACATTACCCAACATCAGTCAGCTGTCATGAAAAGAGTTGCACATAAAGCATTAAAGGATAAAAAGAAAGACACTGTGGGGCGGGGGAAGAATTGAGCAAAATGCCACACATGCCGGCTAGTCTTTCCAGAAGGAAGACTCTGTAGTATGTGTAGTGGGGGGAGGAGAGAAAGGAGAGCATGTAACGTACAGAGAGAAACTTGACTTGAGGGAAAACAGCAGCTCTGTGAAACTCGTTGAGCAGGTTAGCATTCCTAATGTAATCTGACTTTAATTTTTTGCTCTATTTCTTACTTTGCTTTCCAAGAGAAATGTAACAAAACTGAGGTAGAAATAATGGTGGGCACAATCCATCCTGGAAGATTTCTAACAGATACTAAATGAAGATTGCAGTAAGGACAATGGAGCCATATGTATACAATAAAAACTAAACTTTACAGTTTGCGAGGGGAAAAAATGTACTTTGAGGGTTCAGTTTTGCTTTGTTATTTTTATTGTTTGGTCACAGTCTACTGCATTGCTCTGAACAGTCCTGCAACTAGAGCTATGCCAGTGACCTACAATGATTCCATTCCCTTCAGCCTTACCGAAATAACCACAAAACTACAACTAGAGCCAAGAAATAAAATGCCTGAAGTCATAGTTTAAGGGAATTTGTTTCTCGGAGTCCTACCAAATCTCATGTTTAACCGTTCCAGATGATAATATAAACTGATTAAGTGGCTCTCTTTTCATCTGTGCACCTTTTAAAGACTGTATCACACAATTATCAAGGAGCAATATACTAAATACTCTTCCAGTTTACTGACATGAAGAGAATTATTCTGCTCTGGTCTGATCCCCAAAATTGGCAAAAGACCCATTTCTTAACACTGGGAAATCCTTCTGTTTCTACTTTAAAATTGTAAAGATTCATTCATATCACACTTCAGTATTTTCCTGGATACATTCAAAGTAATTTCTTTGCCATTTTCCAATTGTTGAGGTAAACATACATATTTAATATAAAGTAACATTGAAGCCTAGCCTATAACTCTCAGCAGTACATAGTGCTTTCAACACATTCCTTTGAGGTACTGTACAAATCACAATCACTTTCCTGAGTTTTTGCAGACAGAACATTAAAAGAAATGAACTGCAGAAATTAAGGTCCAGATTACCATTACCCTGTTTTACCTGTTCTTAGTTTAATACTGCAGAACAGACAGGATTGAGGAATACTGTTGCTCTTAGAATAGCAAAAATCTGGTTCTCTGTCGCAACACAACCGTTCATCTCTTTAGTCCAATAATGTTTGAAGTTAAAGCTCTTTATATTAGCACATGCCACCAATGTAATTGTGAGGCAAACAAAAAATAAAGCACCACTTCAGGCACTTGACAGCAACTAAATCTCAAGAACAGCAGAATGGAATCAACACACAGGGTTCATGTCCTTCTGAAATCAACCCACTTGCACCTTGCTCCTTGGTGAGTGTTGTCTAGCTTGAACAGAACTGAGCATCAACATATGCTTTCTGTCATGTGTGGTTTCTCAGATCAACAGCTCTTGCTTGATGCACTTTTCCTTCAAGTCTACCCTAACTCTTTAGATGCAAAATAACTGTAGTCTTCCCAGTACCCTTGGCAATTTTAACACTACTGAAAAGGGGTTCTATACCCTATGTAGCAGGTTGTGTGTGTGCCAACATTCATTTCAATTTTTTTTTTTTAAAGAAGTATCACTGACTGCAACCAAACATTTTGTTCCATTCAACATATGTATCAAGCTCTTTTTGAGATATGCTAGGTTGTATCTTGCAGAATGCATTTTCAAAGTCTTGATATGTAACTGGCCTCAGCTGGCTGGGTATAATGGCTGAAAGGTCTGTGGCTGGCATGGCATGGAGTGGGCCTACCACTGCTTCCTGACACAAATGAGCCACGTCCAGTCCAGAAAAGCCTTCTGTGCGCTGGACAAGCAGTGCAACCTCCTTGTCATTGAGACAGTAATTGTGCTGTGAGAGCAGTTGTACTATTATCTGGTGCCGTGCTGTGCTGTCAGGAAGTGGGATTAAAAGTCGTTTCATGAAGTACCTTCGAAGAGATTCATCTATTTCTTCTGGTTTACTTGTGGAGCAAATTACTACTATTTGGTCCTCAGCAGAAGTTAGAACAGTGTCCAGCTGCATAAGGAACTCGGTTCTCATCCGACTTACTGGACTGTGTTCTTCACTCACTTGAGATGAAAGAAGCATATCAATGTCACTAACAAAAATCACTGAGGGCTGACGACACCTTGCCACGAGGAAGGAAGCGTGAACAATTTTTTCTCCTTCCCCTAACCACTTTGTGACAAGCCCAGAGCCAGCGATTTTGAAAAATGTGGCCCCTAGCTGACTAGCTATACATCTACCCATTAATGTTTTGCCTGTTCCCCGAGGTCCAAATAAAAGGATGCTCCGAGGTAGAGCAGTCAGTCCATTGAATGCATCTGACCTCAACACCGGCCATAAAACCTCCTCTTTAATGACAGCCTTTACCAAATCTAGGCCAGCAATGTCATTCCAGTCCACAGGAGGTCCTTGGTTGATAATCTCATTGGTTACAAGGTCAATGAGGTGTGTGTCAGCATTCTTCAGTTGCTCGTCCACAGAGTGGTTGGATGAGGTAGCTGCACGAAGTCCCGGGCCTTGCATTGGGTGAGGGAGGAGCTGCCTGTGCTCATCCCCATGGTCGTTCATTACTGGGGAGGTATACTTCCCAAAGGATTCACTTGTTCTTGATCCCAATGAATTTTTAGCAGTACTATAGGAAGGGGGTGTCAGAGCCCTGCTGGACTGGCTACTGAATTTCCTTTGCTGCTCAGAGGACATTAGCTGCTTTGTTGGCTTAAATGCTAAGGATGATGTTTCAGCACTTCTGTCAAAGCCATTCCCCCTGTTTGCATTTGAAATGCTGTTGTCGGGCATTCTGTACATGGGACTCTGTGTAGATCTCTGTTGGCCATAGCTGTAATTTCCATAACTGGAGTCCATGTCTCCTTGCCCTGCCATATAGAAAGCTTTCCTTTTGAGAGAACTTGCGGAACTGTTTGTCAGAGCTGATGGTGCAATGGGCGTCAAACCGTGACTCTGGTAGGTGTAGCCAGGTACAGTGGTAGGGGGGAGAGGAGTAGGAGCAGGAATTCCTGAAGGCAGGTATGCTGAGGGAGGTGGGGCACCACCAGGGCTGTACCCAGGCCCAACAGCAGTTTGAGGAGGATAACTAGCAGATGGGTAGCTGTAACTGGAGAGGTTAGAAGTCCCATTGTACCCTGGGACAAGGGCTGGTGGTGGCGGTGGTGGTGGCTGTAAGAGGCCAGAGCTATGCAAAGGGGATGGATGAGGTGAGGGAAGTGCAGGTGTTGGCTGGCTACTGTAACTAGTATGTAAATAAGATCCATTGTATCCTGTGGCATATTCCTGAGATGGGAGCCCTGAATGAAGACTAGGTACTGTATGACTTCCGCAGGTACTACTAGAATAATTAGGTTCTGTCAGGTTACTGGCCACCCCAGGTGAGCTCCCTATACTGGCAGAGACATCTGCTGGAGGGAGGGCTGCACTTACTCCAGCTTTGCTGGCAGTAATAACATCCGGGACACAGTTCATAGGATAAACACTCTCCGAGTTCAAAGAAGGCTGCCAGGGTTCATTTTCATTCTTCCGACCATTCACCAGTGCTGTCGGAGCGTCGGAATAGTTACTAAGGATGGGTCGGTCGGCTGGGCCTTCTAAAATACCAGAATACTTTTCTGCATATTTTTTCAATAGATTTGAGGCAGTCAGAGCAGAGATGTCATCATTGGCCCAGGCATATTGATAGGTGCGCTGCAGGTGTCCACGGTATGCTTCCACCTTGTGAGCAGGAGACCGGGTAGTCGAAGTGATATCAAAGTGCTGTTCTGGCCACTGTGCATGCTCCGGCGTCCACTGCATCTTCAAGCCTAGGGTTGGGGGGAAAACACAGTTAACAGTGGTCTGAGCCATTTTCAGATGCTCTGAAAATGAATTTTTAAAAGTGTTATCTGTTTATATTTCTTTAGTTACCTGCATAGTGACAACTGTATTTATACTATAGAGTTAAAAAAAAAATCACACTACACATGCAATTGAATGTCTTTGTAAAACACTATCAATAGTCAGGTTTGTTTAATATAGACACACACACACAGCCGTACTTTTGCTAATTTAGATGGGGGGGGGGGAGATTTGTTTTCTTAAAGCCAGATTACTTAAAGTAATTAAACAAGACCCAATATATTTTAAGTACCCAGAGTGTGGATTTTTGTTAACATACAAGATACCCAACTGTTCTGTCTTCTCTTATCACAGTTTCAGTTTTATATTTTAACCAATATAAAAATATGAGACACAGCTGACAGATCACATCTAGGATACCTCTCTTATTTGGTACTGAACACCTAGTTAGCACAGTATAATGCACCCTGCGCAGAACAATATGACACAGACATAGCAGGTCATTCCATAATCCAACTCTCATCTAAAGTGGTCCACGACAGTTTCAAATCTGCTTCGTGGAGTGCAGCAAAGCAATCTCCCAGGCAGCGCTCCGTCGCTTTCATCACACAAAGCCTACAACTCGGTATGAATTACAACTGGCTCCTTTCTGCCTCTCAGTTCTGTTGTTGAGGCTCTGGGAAAAAAAACAAGCATTACTTGTCTGTCGGTCTCCTTGCTTGTTTTTTCTTTCCCCCCCTCAGAGCCTCCAGGGTACCGAAAAAAGAAAAGAAATGCAGTCTAGCCCCTAAAAGTTCGGTGACACACACTGCTGGCTATCAGCCCTGTCAGTACAGTAAACTAAATAACAAAATGTGCTTGTGTGACTATCACTTTAAAGCAATTCATCTCGCAAATAATGGGATGATTTTTTAAATCCATCATACGCAGTAAGAGCAATTTACAAGTATTATAATAACCCCTCCAACTCTTACCTGTGTATGGTAGACAGTTCCTGATTTTTGTACAGCTGTATCAAATAGGCCACCTTAATCTCTCTCGTATTACCAAAAGTGATTTTTGCAAACAGTCTTGCGCCCTCTGGCACAGATTCCCTGATAAGGAGGAGGCCTAGTCTAAATGAAGCATCTGTGGCACTAGCTCCCTTCTGAATTACTGCAGTCTATTTTGACAGCTTCTACCCCCTCCTGTTTTTCCCCCCAACCCCTTTAGCTCTTCATTGCTTGACTCTGGCATCTGACATGGCCAGCTTAGCCTCACTGAGCTAAACCTAACACAGCACACAGTTTGGTAACAGAATGGCATGTTTATTCCCTTCTGACTCCCTCTCTTCCTTGTTTGCAAAACCGCTGCACCAGACACTGGAAGTTAATTAGCAGGATGATGCTGTGCTAATTGTGTTAATTTACAAGGTTTTAGTCAAAGAGAATCACGCCAGGGCTGGCACTGCTGTCATGCTTCCGACTTAATGATTAAGAAATACTGAAAACAAGGTGGGAAGGATTACAGTAATTACACAATAAATGAAGAAAGCAACAGGATTCATTTGAAAATATATTTTATTGCAGTTGCACTAATATGTATTTGGATTATTTATTTATTTTTAGGAGTCGTCTGCAAATCACTAAATCAGTTAAATTTAGCCTGAAAACTGCAAAGTAAAGCTTAATTGAGCCTTATATTTTATTAGTACAAATACTACAGATCTCATTCCACACGAGCACGCCACTGATTAGGTCTGGTGGGATTTTTGTTTGTTTTTTCCCAGTTCTATCCGCCCCTAATCCCCCCTCCCCATTTTTCAAGCACTTATGACAACTTGAAGAAAAATGCCTGTTAACCATTATCCAGTTACTCTGTAGCCTATAGAAATTCTTTTGACAAATGTAGTTCTGAGGCTGAGTTATTGGCAGATGGATTACTTTCATTTGGAATTAATTTAATCTTTTTTTGCTAATTGTTTCTGATGTTTCAACCATTGCATTTTAAAAGGGGAAATGTATCATGTAATTGTGTGAAATCTCACTCAGTTATGAAATTTGTAGTTTTAATGAGGAACCAGCAGCAGTTTTTCAGAAATCATACTTTTGTTAAATTCAGCTAGAAATCTTAAGAGTAAATCGCCAAAAGCTAATCGCAAATAGCCAGCATCCAAAATTCTCCTAGGATTGTGGGATTTACTTCCAACCTTTTTAAAAGGAAAAAATATTAACATTTCTGTAACACAAAACTGCCTAAAAGACATGCAAATTCATTCGCACTGTAAAATATTTAGATATATATGTGTGTTATCCATGTTCTGTGATGTTGGGCTTGAAAGGTTACCACAACACAGAAGGGTTCTGTTATATATAGATGCACAATAACGTGAGTAGATTGATGCTTCACTAGATACACATAAATGAGTGCCATGAGAAAGGGTCTTGGAAAAGAATTCAGCAGCTAGCTGCAGTGAAAGTTACGAGAAAGATAAAGTAAAATGGGCACGGACACAGCTTTTACTTTTGCAGACAGTTTGGGCAAAACTTGTGTATTAGTTAATGAATGTGCATTTTGTAATTTGGGCAAAATGCCTTTACTGCCAAGTGAAAGAATGAGAGGCCACTTTAGTAAAATAAAAGAAGCTATTCACTATGCCACAGTATAACAACATCTATTGTACGGTGTCCCATAAGCAAAAAGAAAAGGAGGACTTGTGGCACCTTAGAGACTAACCAATTTATTTGAGCATAAGCTTTCGTGAGCTACATGCATCCGATGAAGTGAGCTGTAGCTCACGAAAGCTTATGCTCAAATAAATTGGTTAGTCTCTAAGGTGCCACAAGTCCTCCTTTTCTTTTTGCGAATACAGACTAACACGGCTGCTACTCTGAAACCTACTTTATATTAGTACACACTGAAGAAATATGTATTTATGTGAAGTCCACTAGGCTGTCTTGGACCTGGGGGCACAAAGAGCTTTTTCCTCAATTTGACATTAATTTGAATGAGCATAAAAAAAAAAAAAAACTTTGTTGCTTAACTCCTTTTGTAAATAGTGATCACAAGGGTCAAACTTATGAGTCAGAATAAAAAATGCAATTTGCACTTTTTCTGGTGAGCAAATGTGTTCTTTTTTTCCCCTCATAGCTCCTCGGTGTTTGTGGGAGCATTATTTTTGTTCTGTTCTCTTTTGTTTGACAGAGCTTTTTTGGTGTTTTCTTTTAGGCATGCTAAGGCTGATATCAAAGGGTAAAGTCAGCTAATAAGAATGTAGTTAGAAGTTGCATTCTTTTAACATACTCTGAATTCTGAAATAATAAGCAGTCATTCGTGGGGCATATTTGTAATTGCTTAAATGTTTAGTGAAAATAAAACCAAGCAAAGTAAGGCTATATGTTTTTAAACCCGTGCTAACTTAGGAATCAACTAATGTTATCTACATTTATGAAATAAGTGTGTAAACTGTATTAATCTGGACAGCAAAATGCATAAGGCAACAATTCAATTCTTTAAATACAGAATGCTATTTAACAGAAAATTGCTTTTAAGATAATTTAACATGTTATATATAAGCAGCAGGTACCATGCTAAAAATCCTAAGCATTTATTTTTCTTTTGACAGCATTATTTTACATTTCTCCTCCATAATTCTAAGCAGCTGGATCTGTTTGGACTACATTTAGAATAATTATCATTGCCAACAACTTTATTATACAATTCCGTTTTTACTCAATGTTTAATCACTCTTTTTTTCCTTCTGCTTTTATGTATTTAATCTGAAAATGCAAAACTTATTAAATAAGACTTGCAGAGTGTTATACACTTAATTCCATAAAGCAGAAGTATACTTGCAATTTCAGCTTTACAGATAAAAACTATATGCAAATAATGCTAGCTTTGTGACAAAATTAACTGACAATAAGGAATAAGTATAAGGAAACTGCAATTTAAAGCCTGGCAGTGTTTTAACACGTCCAAGTTCTTCCTAGGCATCACAGATGCACATATGGGGCCTAATCCTTCAAGATACTGAGTGTCTGCTGTAAGGTGCAGAGTGTTCTCAATCCACATTGACTTCAATGGGAGTTGAAAGAGCTCAGCATCTCACAGGGTTGGACCCACTAAGAGATAAATGCAAAGCAGCACCCCTCCTTTGAACTTTAATTGACTAGTTTATGTTACAACCTTTCTCTTGATTCAATATGAGATTTGTATTAGAAACTTTAGCAAGGCGTATCATTTCAGGGGAGGCAGGGAGAAGAAATAGTTTACGATTCAGCATATCCCAACAATTCTAATGAGTTACAACTCTTTCAAGAATGGCAGGGATTGAGGTGATGGCAGGGTGTGGGGTTGTCTTGAACCTTCAAAATAACATGAGACCAAAAACATATACTAACTAGTTATTTTAAACAGGAGGAAGGAGGAACCCCCTTCATTTCATGGGATGCTGCACAGACACAAGGCTCCACCCATGCCGATCAGAGGGCAAGGCCAGGGCCCACATGATGTAAACCTGGGGAAAACAAGATTTTAAAGTGTTGTCCGCATTTTCATGCTAAGGTCCAGCCTTGCTTCCATTTGAGTCAATAGAAGTTTTGCCATTGACTTCAATGGGAGCAAGATCAGGTTTTTAAACTTCAACTGTTAGCAGATGTCCTGAGAACAACTGTCACCTAATAGGTGCCATTCCAACCGCTCTTTAAACCATACTGTTTTTAGCTCTGTTATGTGTATATTCCCTAAAGTCACTAGCACGTTAAAACAACTACAAATACACAACACATTTGGGAGCTTGGAACTGCTTAAAGAATGATTCTTAGAACCTGTAGTTTCAAACTATTGTGTCCCAATTATCTAATTTAAATACTGTCAAATGATTATTCCTTTAAATCACACTTTCACACCTCACGACTGCAAATTACAATACATTTACAGCAAATTACTTTTTATTCTCCACCCCCCCCATTCCTTCTCATTTACATAAAGCAGCGCTTTTAAAAAATCACAAAGGCGTTTCTGACTAAATGTTCTTTAGCAGGTATAGTTAAGATCCCATGACATCAAAAGCTCTATGAAATTAAAAAAGATAGACAGAGACCAATGGACAGAGAAACAACAGTCAATGTGGACAACACGTATTACTTATGCACTGAATTGACCTCTTTCTATGCAAATTCAGAAATATCAATTTATCTGTAATGGTGGTGATGTCCCTTAGGTGTAATGTATTTTGTTCTCAGCCAAATACTCCCTGCCTTATATTGTAACTGCATTGATTAGTTATTGTTACATACTGTAGGTGAATCCATTTATGCACGTATCTGTCAGGTCCTTTTTTACACGCAAGATTGACACACACAAATATAAGATGCATTTCTTCAAATAATTCCACAAACCCAAGTGCTCCCTTAACGCTACTCCCACTACACATATAAAAGTGTTCATAGGCTCCTTTAAAACAACTGCATAATAAGGAAGAAAAAAATTGGTATTACAAGACATTTTGCCACACTACCATTCATACATGCGGCTTTTTTGTTGTTACCCATTCTGATTCTTTGCATCTGTACATTATCATCTTACATTGCAAATTCCTCAGAGGAAAGGCCATAATTGTAAACAGTCTAGCAAGGTGTGGGTGCTGCACAAATAATAACTCACAAAAATAATTTCTGAGTGGGTGCTAGGTGAAAGCACAAGTGCACAAAAAACGCCACTGTAATTGTAAGAAAAATGTCCTTTTTTTGTCCACTGAATACATATGCATTGCCACAATCTACTTTAGATCATTTAACATACCACCTGACAACCCTTCTGCAAAATTCATGCCTCCATCAACATGAGAAGCAGTATAACTATTGCAGTGTAACTGCAGGGATTTTGATAACTATAAGTCAATTTGGTAAGACTTGTTTTTACTGATTATAGCAGAATATACTATTGGATACTATTTTTTGGTGTACTGAAAAGCAATATATATATACACACACATATTCAGACTTAGGGTCTGATCCTGCTCCCACTGAAGTAGGCACTTAAGCTATCATTGACTTAAATTGGAGCTTTAAACAAACACACACAACAATTTTAAACTGGATAGCTGAAAGTAATCTCCTGCTTTGTTTCCTTTCCAAGACTAGTGTTCAGGATCCAATATTTCCCTTGCCAGTGTAGAAACAGCACCCCCTGAAACCAGACTAGAAGTAATACTTGCGCTGTTTATTTGTCTTTGTCATGCCATCAGTTGTTGCAGGCGAAACACGGAATCCTGAATTGATGTTTTAGCAAGTAGGTGGAAGAAACATGGATTTTCAGTAATGATGGGCTAGATATGCAAAGCTCAGATCGAGAGCTAAATTTTCTCAGAGTTCCTAGAGGTTCATATCTAGGTTTTTCGGTCCATTTCTGATTTTCTAATTATGTTTTTATTTGTAATATTTTGCTCTGTATATACACTGCTATTGATCACAGATCACATGTATTTCTTCTGGTACAAGCTTCTAGTTTACTTTTAAAGTTACTGTTTGGTAGCCCATTTATCATGGTGTGTCTTTTACCTTTTCTCGTGTTATCTTCAATCCATTGAGGCAATTCCCCTTTTATCCCCACTTCCTTTTGTCATACGAAGATCATCAGAACATACGACAAGTGCCCATAGGGACAGCAGAGTTAATGAATATGTATGTTCTATATCACAAAAGAGCACTCCCCTTGTTCTGCAGTCTCGACCTTCTCTTCCTTGTGTAAATAACAGGTGAGTACTAGTGCATGGGGATAAATGGGGTTAAACTGCAATAAAGGAACATGCTTTATTCAGACAAACTGTGTGCAGGATAAATAGAGCTTCAAGGGACGCTGAATCCTAACACTCATTTATATCATGCCTTTTTCAACATATTTGGAACCAATCTCTGTTTAAATATCAACAATCAGAAATGGGCATTGCATTCAGTGTCCAACTTTTAAGACCAAAATTCCAATAATGGTAAAGACTTTGTTTTTGTTATATTAGAAAAATTTGCATCCTTACTTCCAATTAACATCAGCAGCAAACTGTGCAAGCCTCAGTTTATGCCACTATGATATTTTTTTAAATCTCAGTCACTGTCCTGTATTAAACCCAAATAGCTATGTGTATATTTAGAGAGGGTTAATTCCAGAGATTTGCCTACATGGACCTGGTCTCCCTAAGTCTGCAAAGGCAAAGATCAATTTCAGTAAGTTTGAAATAAACTGTAGTCAATTTTGATCCAATACACTAAACTAACATGGGTCAAAAAATCAAATGTATAGGGGCTCATAACCTCATGGCACTGCCTAGAATGAACAGTGCATTCCTACCTTTTTAAAAATGCCAGTTCCAACACCTACTGCCACAGGAAGTTATATACAGTTGTTTTATTGAGATTAGTGTACCTCTCTGCTAATTACCTAAGGAGAACAAATACCGATTAAATGTATATTTAGAAATATCTAATACCAGCCTTTAAAAAACTGCTGCTTAAGGTGACTCCAAACTGTACAAAGGCTTTGCAAAATTTGTTTTTGTTATTTATGCATTTTGCTCTTTTTGGCAATCTGTGCATTAATTTTTAATGCAATAGTAAAGAGATGTTGTGTCTCAGGCTTCGATAAAAATATTCTATAGCCAGTACTGGGTGACATAGTGCATTAATTCAGTGTCCTTCACTCCTGGGACCTGTGTATAATTTAGTCCAGCCCGAAGAAAATAACTTTGATCTGAAGGCTGTGGAAAAAGCTACATATGAAATGAGTTTTGCTGGGTTTAGCGTTGTTTCTTATATACAAGACGACATATGAAGATAAACTGCTTTAGAATGCTCCTGACATGGCCCAGGATTAAGAGCAGAGAGCTCTTAGCAGCAACAGCAGAGCCCCTCCACCCTCCTCCTTCCCATTACCACACACATACTGTACACATTTCTTAAGCCCAGGCAACGGCTACAACAGGTATACGGTGACTTTCTAAGAAACACAATGCCATTCAGCTATAAGTAGCATATTCTCATGTCCATTTATTGAGTTGGCCTTTCCGTTCAAGAAAATAAATATAAACATGTTGCATAATGAGAGATTATGTCTTAATAAGGGATGATGTTAGCACAGGGAACCTGGCGTTTCCTTCCAAAGGAAGGCAGCAGAACTGCACTAACCTCACTCTAAAGGAAAGCAGAGGCCCGACACTGCTCACTCTCTAGGCTTGGCTATAAGTACAGATGACCCCTTCCTTTTCCTTCCTGCTACCCCCAAATATAGAGAAACAAGATTAAAAGCAAAAAGATAATGAAAGAAAATTGTTATGCTAGAAACACTAAGTTAAATCTTTCCCCCACTTAAAGCCTTTAATTACTGGATTCCATAAATTCCAAAAATTCTTCTTTGCTCAGCCAATAAAAGATTTCTGAATTAAATATTAAAAAATGGGGAAAGAGCTCATTATTTGCATGCTTACTGTTTAGGTGACTACTGCATTATTTCATGAACTAGACAATATTGTTAAGTAAGGTTGATAATTTTCACATATGTCTTTGAATGAAGAGGACATCTTAACTGAGGGATTCATCTCTAGATAAACCAAACTCTTTTTTATCCTTCTGAAAGAAAGAAAGAAAGAAAGAAAGAAAGAAAGAAAGAAAGAAAGAAAGAAAGAAAGAAAGAAAGAAAAGCTTACACACTAACTCTTCATGTTTTGTGCTGTTTGTCCCTGCTCAAAGGAGCAAAGTTCAGTTGCAGAGGAAAAGTTGAGCCACGTCTTGAGGCACAGAGTGTGTAAAGGGATGGAGGAAAAGTAAGACACTTAAAAAAAAAAAAAAAAAGAAAGAAAGAAATCAACTATACTTGATGATTAAGAAAAGTCATCCCCCTTTGTAACAAATGTACTAAGTCAACTTCTTCTGTAAACAGCCTCCAAGACACAAACCAAGAATCTAATCGAGAACTAGCTGCACACTAACAACAGTTTAAACCACCATAAGCAATGTTATTTCTGCTATAATTTTGGCCACTCTTTTATTGTGCAAGGAGTCAACTAATGATGAAATAGTTTTAAAATGTGCTGCAGGAAACAAAAGTCAAGCTCCACTGATTAACATGTCAAAGCTCACTATGAGCACACATTTGTATAGCCGAATAATAGCACTTTGTGTGTGTGTGTGATGTTTTAAAAACAAAAATTGCAGTATTTTACTGGATGTTTGATCATGCACACTTATGAAAGTCCTTCTCCATCAAGAAATATACAGATCCGTTAACTGTAAGGATTTCAAAGGTAGAATGGACGTGGAAATTGCCTTTCAACATCACAAAAGAGCCAAAAGGGATTTTTTTTTTGCTAATATTGGAATTACAATTAAAATGTTTATGGGGTTTATTCTCTTCTTACATTGGTGTAAATCAGGTGGAACCCCTGACATCCATGGTACTACATCAGCATGCCATTAAGTGAGGAGAAAATCATGCACTATTGTTTTACTTTAGGCTTTTTTGTAAACAATTATGTTGCAGATTACATAATAATCAAACTTTAATATAATTCTATTAATGTCTAGTATCTGTAACACATACTTAATATATGCTCATCACTGAAAATATACATGCAATTTTATTTTTATAAAATTCTACACAGAGAGTTCTAACATTTACTGCACTAGTTTAGTTCATTTTGCTCTGCATGTCTCTCATATTCTCTCCAGCAACATTGCACTCTATCTTTCTTGTGCAAGTCTTTGTGTTCTTCTTTTATCATATCTTCAGTCATAGTAATTGCTTCCACATTTTACTTGAGCATTTCTTTTATCCAGTTTTATGTCAAACAGTATTATTAAAAAAAAACCAAAAACATTCACATACTTAACAGGATAAAAAACACTGAATTGTATCCACTACCCACAGAAGCATTAGAATGTTACTGGCATAACCAAACAGCAGCAATGACAGTTAATCACTTAAAGGTGTTTTATATTAACCACCCTCTCCCATTTGTGTAGTAATATTCAGAAATGATTTAATAGGGGAGTCAGCCATTAAATACAGATAACACATTTTACACCTTCATTCAGTTTAGAAGCTAAAGAACACTCATTTAAACATCCTGACATCACAAACACACATTTATGAATCTTAGATTTAAAAAAAACATTTTGAAAATACACTGCTTTAAAAAAGTTAGTTTTAATGGCCATGGCCGTCTGAAAGCTGCAAGAGTTTTGTGACAGCAAGTAAAAGATTTATAGATGAAACAATTGGAAGTTATATCAGACTAATCAGAGGAATGCATAACCTCTACAAACCAGTTAGGAGTGAATCATTTCAATTTTCTCTCTCATTTATGGCTTTCCATTCTTAAACAAAAGGAAGCAGAGGAAACTTCAGAATGACCCTATTTAGGTATATTAGTGGAGATAGCTTTGGCAAATTTTAAGTAAACAGGATTGTGCTTCCAGTGCTGTCCATCCAGTTTTCCAGTGTATAAATTGGATGGCTACTTGGACAATTCTCTATTCATTACTGAACTGTGGAAAGGAAACACAGAGGTGGCATTTTCCTTTTAAACCATGTAGTGCCTTGTAGCCAGATTCCAAAGCATCAAGGAAAGATTTTTTTCTTTTTTTTTCTTTTTTGCTAGACAAGCTGTCGTAATTGAAAAGAAGTCTAATCAGACTCATTACTGTTTTCAGCAATTTGCACCACCAAAGATGCTTATTAGGTAACAGTGTTTAATAAACCGCTCTTTAGAAAACTACCAGTAATGAGCTCTTAACAGCCAATCTTTAGCGTGAATGTAATGTGAAAAGTGTTCCTAGCACTGAATAGATTTTCACATTTAGTAGTGTCATAATTAAGCTCAAGGAATCAGTAGCTGTGATGTTAGATTTACTGCAATATTTTTTTCCAAGTGTATTTGAATATACACTTGTCTTATGTTCAAGCTAAATTGCAGTTAATAGTTCCAGAGAAAATTTTAGAATGGTTTAAAAATTGTCCTACATGGCAATCAATCAGGATTATTTTGGGGATCCATATTGTACCATGAGTCAGGTATCCTCTACCAGGCATGCAAATTGCTCACTCCTCTTGTCTTTGTTCAACTGTGTACTCCAACCCATACCATCTGTAAACAATTTCCAGTCATTAACATACAAATAATAAATTTTGTCGTCATTAGCTGAGTGATAATGAACAAAAGTGACAGTTTAAGAAGTGATACTTGAAGGAACATTGGCCAGTGCTGACTTCACAGTAACAGCTGAAAGTGCTTTATATGAAAGAGCCAGCAAATTGCTTTATGTCCCTAAAGAAAATAACAAATGCTGTTTTTTTTCTATATGATACCTCAAATGCCATTGCCTCATTGTAGTTATCCAGCCAACAACCATGCTCATACAGTAAAAGAAAAAATATAGCTCAGACAATGTAACACTGTGACATACATTATTCATAAAACACAATGATCAGTGAGAGGTAAGTTTGTCATCAATAGGAAGTTCAATTTAGCCTGATACCCACTCTCTGTACACTAGTAACCCCCACACTAAACACACTGCAAATTCTAACGCAGACACAACAGAAAATGGATTGAGCGTATGAGATCTATGCTAATTAAAAATCCACAGAGTTGATTCAGGGAATAGTCACTGATTTCATTCTCTCATTAGACTGATTTGTGCTTGACATAATACGTGTTCCTAAATTATAAATAAGAAATGCAGCAGACTGTTGGTACCTTTGGGCTCTTACGCTTGGACAAAACATACCATGATGTAAATATTGGTTTGCTTGCTAAAAATTATACCAAAGAGAATCTTTGAAGTTGCATTCAGGACATTGTGAAGAAAGCATATGAATAGGGTGACCAGATGCCCCGATTTTATAGGGACAGTCACTTTTTCTTATATAAGCACCTATTACCCCCCACCCCCATCCCGATTTTTCACATTTGCTATCTGGTCACCCTACATATGAAGAAGATGAGTGATCAATAATGGAACCACCAAAAAATTACAGAAGACTTTAATTCCCTTGATCTCAGATTTTATATCAGAACTTTATGGTAAGATGTTAATGGGAACTCTATTACTGGATGATTCCTCTCATAACACCTTTTTATTTATCCTAACCCCCAAAACGTCAGTAATCTTAATTGGCGCCAATAAGCCTTTATATCTGTTTGCAGCTTTCTCAATCAATAGAGCTATGAGAACTGAGACTGCCAAATTAATGCCAGTTTCATCTGATTTTGTGGTATGTACTTCTTTGCACTACAAAGTAGTGTGTGTGTTGGGGGGGGGACCTCATTCCCATGTGGGTTCTTATAGCTATCAGATCAAAATATCTTCCAGTTTCTTAAGTCTGAACTGCATTTGTAGTCAGATCCAAACAAAAACAATTGCTAGTGCATCCAACTATTGCACAATCCCAAATGCTGCATTTTTAAGTCTTTCATAGTTAGACTTTTCTTTTCCTTTTTTTAATACAGACAGCAGAAGCTAATAAAGGCCCTGCAGCTTCTTTGGAGCCTCCTCATATACTTTTGAATAATGCATTAAACTTCACATCATTTATGATTGACAACCTAATGCTCTAAGATATAGAACATATGTTTTTTACTGTTGATTTGACTAGGAAAGCACAGATGCTCTGAATTGTCAATTACTTATCAATAAATCCTTCACTACAGTATTACAGCAGATATCTTGGTCTACAAGTAATTTAAAATCAGGGTTTTAGTTGGGAACTGAAAATTCACACCAAATGTCTTAGACATCATTATATCTGCTTCACCTGGTTCTAACATAGAGAGAAAAAATACTCCACTGCAACTTCTTCCTCACTCCCAGATGTAACAAAAACGACACCTCCTTGGACTTTTGGGCTATGAACCTACTCTCTATTTGTAGTACGGATTTTTAAATCATAAACTTGCCTGGCTATAACACTTTTTATATAAGACCTGTAAGTGTTTTACCAACCTTACGACATGTAGGTGATCCAATCGTGTGAGATTCTGAGCAACCACAGCTCCCTGTCTTCCTTAGGAATTGAGTGGTTTAGCATCTGAGAGCATTGAGTCCTCCGGGCCTGATTATGGAAACTTTATTTACACAGCTACTTGCTAGGGTTACAGTTGAAGGACCAGGCCCTATCGGCATGTATTAACACCACTGAAATATTACTACCCCAATATTCAATGCCATATCTGTTTACTACCACACAGCAGCCTTACACAACAGTTTAGGACAGGAAGTGAATAATCCAGGTGAAACTGTAGGCATAGGCAGGCAGACCATCTGGAATTTTCCCAGAACATTAAGGCTAACTATCTACCTCTTATGAAAAGAGCCATGGACTCTTAATGAACATAAGTGGCCAGGACCCATGCTTTAAATCCCATCTCTAAAGACAGCATTTTCGGTAGCACAGTGCCTCCTTAACATCATGTTGAGAGGGTATGCCATGGAATTCCCATGAAATGCATCGCTAATTCAGTATTGACTGGGTAGGCCTTTATATAGCCATGCAGGAGTAGAGTCAGGACTCACCATCTCATTGCACTGCCTGCATAAAGGCAGGCTGGAATTACAGGCTCTGCTGTGGTCATGGAAGAGCTGGAGCATGGGAGCAACTTGTCCAAAAGGGGGTAGAAGTAGGCAGAGATTGCTGGTCACTTTTTACAGAGGTGCAGAAATTCTTTACCACCACCAGCATATCCAGGGAGCTCCAAGCGTACAACCAAGTTGCTTCCCCTGGGGGAGTGAACCTCTGTACTACCCCTTACAACAGGCTTCACTTAACAGACACAATGTAGCCTTTATAGAAAAGAGTGCCACCTGGCTCACCAACACTTTCTGCAGAGCCTTGGGGGCATTGCAGACTGTTTGTGGACATTTCTGTACTCCTACTAAAGATGGCATTATCTGGATTTACTTTTTTTTTTGTTTGTTTTTGGGTGGAAAATAATATAGGGCCATCTCACATAGTGTTGAAGGTTATTTGGTGTACTGTGATCATTCCCCCAGTAGATGTTTGACTTATTGTTTTAAAGAGGGAATAACACTGGCCTCAACAATTCTAGACAAAACTTTCTGTGACCAATACCTTCTGAAATATTCATACTTGTATCATTGGTGCCTACAGGCTTAGTGGTGCACCATTTACAATATGATATGTTTGCATAACAGCACAAAAGTCTGGCTATACCAGATGAGAATGTTTGTGCAACAGGTCTGGAATCCTCTTTGTTGTAGTAGACAATATCCCACATTAATTCCCATTATGCCCTTATTTAACAATATGCCCACGCGCCTAAGGAGGTTAAAAAAGCTCTTGTGTTCCGGTTATAAAAGTCTGGTGCAAAGTATCATGACAAAAATTGTTTCCTAGAAACGTCTTACAAATAACAAAACTGAAGAATTCCATGTTTTAGGAAACATTTTTATATATAAAGTAAATTAAATGTGAAAGTGAGATATACGCAAGCTGGTTTGGAAGGGACCAAGGACAGGATAGTCGTCCCTGATTTTTATTTCTATTATTTGAAGTTTGTGTTTGATGCCTGTCCATCTAGTTTTTATTTATTTATTTTTGCATATCTTTGTATCATTGCCATTAAAAATACCCAATGAAGAGCCAATAAAAAACATAATGCAGATAGACAGTTGTGTATTGCTCAACACAGGGTTGTAGGGGAATTCCTGCCTGACCTCTACAGCCAATTACCTTATGCTCTGAAGTATGAGATGTGAAATACATTCCTTACTTTTATACTTTGGATTCTATGTTTACTTTTTATAATGGATATTGAAAAATCTACAAATACAATGTTTGGGTCTGGAGTATATACACAATACAATATATAATTTCTTCCTCTCTTGCTCATGTCTGGAAACAATGACACAACTATGTTTGAAAAGGAACTCAGAAAAAACGTGTATCATCAAGGAAATTCTTGAACTACACGATCCTGACAGACTACACTGACTGTAATCCTAAATACACTTCCTTTAAGTTACTCTAAATTGGCATATCTTCCCAAAAGTCACATACTGTACTGCAGCTGGGAGGAATTTTGGAATTTAGTTCTGTTCTTAGAAGAGATGAAAACAGAAAAAGCAATATGCAGGTGTTTGCACCTTACACTCTATAAACCTTACCGCCCAGTTCATGGAGGGAGATGGGGTATGCCATGGGATTTCCATGAACTGTAGTATTGGTTTAATAAAATGCATCTCTCCCCTAGATCTGCCATATATGCTCTTTCCTTTTGTACCTATTTGTGTAACCACAATTGCCTTCTATTTCAGCATTAAAGCTGAACCAAAAAGACAGAGTTAGAGTGTGCAAGCTAGAGAAAGAGAGAGAAAAAAACTACTAGAAAATAGGATGGTTAAAGGAGTTCTTAAAAAAACGGGTCTTGGGAAATCCATGATCCAGGCGTGTTGGAACAATTTTTATAGTGGGGTGCTGAGAGCCATTGAACCAAACTGTAAACCCTGTACGTGATGGAAACCACTTCAAGTCAAGAGGAGTGGCAGAACCCCCAGCACCCCTAGTTCCAACACCTATGCCAGGAGGTCCCCAAACCAAGTTCATGCCACCCCACTCACTCCAAATAGCAGGTTAGTTCCCAAAACTGATATATAACAATTGTGGTATCTGCTACTTTTTGAATACACTATCACACAAGTCAAGATTTGGGGTGAATAACAGAAAGAGAAAGGAAAAATGTAAGGTGATTGCGGGAATAAAGAAGCAACTTAGTTAACTGGAAGCGCTGAAAGGTTGGAGAAATTGTTGAGAGACGATGGGACCTCTGACCTCATACTTCACTGGGTACCTCCAAAATCCTAATATTGGCCTTTATTTGGCCCATGGCCTTACTTTAGAATATTTCATTTACACATCAGTATTCCCCAAATCAATCTGATTACCTTTGTGTGGTAAAATACGCCAGTTTTATGCTAATTTTTAAATATTAGCCCAAAACATTTTAAATAAATACATCTGTGATTTAACAAAAAATTCCTAAGGCTGCTGTCCCATCTTGTTCATTCTATGTCAAAAGGAGGATTACACCGAGAGGTTTGCCACAACTGAACAAAAAGATACTTGATAACAAACGGTTAGAGGTTGCAGGCTGATATTTAAGAGGTAAGGTTGCACCAAGGTAGCTTTGATGGGCCATTTTATACTGAGAATAATCAGAGATGACATTTCTTAAAAAGGTCTGGATTGCTAAAGAGAAGGAATGCCCTAAATGCATCAGTGAAAGCTGCTGCTGAGCATGACTGCTTTATTTCATATTTTAACTATTTTTGAGGGAAAGACAGTCATGCTAGAAATGTTTTTTTTCAATAAATCTCTGGCGAGTACTGGGCACGTCCAAGATCAGTTACACAGCATACTCTTAAAATGATTAAACTGTCTCTCCCAGTACTTTAAACGATATATTGCCCAGAAAAGGCCCCCATGCTCCACAAAGTAAGGACACTAGTTGCGGTTACAGGTATTCGGCTAGAATCAGCTCTGGGTTGCTTTAGAGCACACCTTGCCCTCATTACATGGTGTCTCCTCATGGCACACTCTTCCCCTTGTGTAAGTGTTCAGTTAGATTTAACACCCAACCATATCTCTTTACAATACCCCAATACTTGGTTCCCAAGTATAGCATCATGATGAAGATAGATAGAGTGTATTTTTATATGCATGGTACATAGGCATTCTCTGTAAACTTTTTTTTTTTTTAAATTAAAAATATGTTTGCGGGGTAGTTGTATCCAAACAAATGAAAAGAAGTTGCTGTGTTAGATATGGAGCTTGATCCTACAAATGCAATATGCTCATACAGTTAGTTTTAATCACATGAGTAATGGTACCCTTATGCTTGTTTGTAAAACAACACCTATAATTTGTACATCTATCAACATAAGGAAGAGGATAGCGAAATTATGGAAAGTTTTAAGTATTATTTTCTGCAAACTCCAGCTAAGAGAGATTTATGTTAGGACCAGATTCTGCCACCCTTATTCACATGAGCAATACTCTACACTTTGAGTAGTCTCACTGTGATCACCAAGTAGAAGTTCCCCTGGACAAATCTGTCCCTTAGGAAACAACTGCAGTCACCAAGAACAGAGATCTACATCTTCAATATACCTTGCAGCTGGAGCATGATTTTGGTTCTAGGATAGGGATTTTGGCTGATGGGCCTGGGGCAGACAGGTTTTACCATTCTCATGCCTTCATGCCCTACATTTGTTACATTCTTCCTATAAGTTCTTCAGCTCCTTCTTACAAAAATCTTTGGCAATTTGCAAGCTTTCCCAGATACATTCACCAAATGCATCTCTCATGACAAAGGAAATCAAACTGAAATAAAGAAGCATTCTTAGTGTTGACTGCAGGCATTTAAGATTTAATGGCAGCCCACGCCTTCGCAGTGCTTTTCACGTGGAAGAGATAATGCATGTGAAAAGAGACAAAACTGTAGGTTTCGTCATGTCAAAATTTGATTTATGCCAAAATAGAGATCTAAGGTGTCAACAACAGCAATATAAGTGACAAGTATTAAACCATCCAAAAGAAGTAAATTCTGGAATTATTTACCTCTCTGTAACTATATCAGTCTGCAATCATTTCTAACACAAATCCATATTTAAAAGAATAGCAAGAACGAAATAAAATGTTTGAACTCTAGGTACACATTTTAAAATGGGGTTTACTCCCTCGCAGCATTTTTTCTTGTTGTTGAGAGATGACTTTTTGCCAGAAAAAAAATTAATAAAATTGAAGTACCTCTGATAGTATTTCAAGTAAACAGAACAGCAGCAGCAAGAACTGTGGATGAATATGCGGGGAACTCCAACATACAGTCATCTGCAAATGGACAACTTTAATTCGATTCCTGGCACCATTGGCCGCACTGAGAATTATTCTATCTCTTCACACTAGGGGTTTGCTCTTTTAAGCACTGCTCCCTGAATGGAAGGGAAAACTAGAAAAAGGGGATTTCCAATGACCCTGCACAGATAAATGAATGTGTCAATGGTAAATATTGGTTCAGCTTTGAAATAGGGAATCCTGCAGTGGTCTTTCTGCTTCATCCCCACTAGTGAGTGCCACTGTGGACTTCAGTGTGAAGGAGCCTTTAGGGGACAGATAATAAATGAAAAAACATCAATAAAATGATTTAAAAAAATAATATGAAGGCATTTTTCTAACTGTACCTTTAAATGACTCCTTGGTAATTTTCTCAGACATGCATGTCTTAAATCTAGGTGTTTGTACCACTTACATTACAAAAATAAAATTATTTAAAAAAAAAATCAAGGATTCTTTTCTAGTCAGTCAACATGAATTGATAATACACCCATTTAATGTGCATTGTCTTTTTTGTAGCTGTACTATAATCTCAATCACACAATTGTTCAACTCTATTTCTGTTACAGTAACTTATTCATACCTTTTCTATTGGTTTTACAACAAAAAAATGGCCAGAAACACACAAAATCAAACAAGAAGAGGAAAATACCAGTTCCATTCTGTGTTTAACTGTTAGATGCAGGAATATTTGTCTGAAGTAACATCAGAATATGCATCTACCCCTGCATGCTTTTTGGTTAATTTTCATTCAGCTATCAGTCAGTCAATCACACTGTAACATTATATAATTTCCTAATCATAGTAATATTCATGCTTTTATCAGTAGTAAACCCAGAGAACATACATTTCAATATGCAGAAGTGTGTTTATTTAAATATGGTATAGCACAGCACTGCTCGAAAACCATTTCTTTTGAGTTTCTTCTTTAAAAAAATCTAATTTAATCTGTAAAGCGAAAAATATATTAAACAGTATCACACATATCCAGTAAACAAGACTGATTCTGACTATTCCCAATAAACACTGCTTCTTTCTTGCATCTTCATTCCAAATTAATTATAGTTTTTTTGGTTGTCTGTAAGAGCAGTGCCAATATATTTAGTGAACCAGTTGTAATATAATTTTCTTTCTCAGTATGATAGAAAATATAAAATATTAGTTACTTCTCCCTCCTTTCTATATCTACACGTGGTAACACAAGCTCCCTAGAAAAAACTCAGTTCTGTGCAAGTTGCTATATCTTAAAATGAAGCGGCACTTCAATCTCTAATTTCTATATACTAAAGGCTTTAATAGTTTAATTAATGATAAGTGTTTGAATCTGTCTTAACATTAATGTTTCTGAGTACATAAAAAGGTATTGAAAATATATCTAAGGTGACAGATATATTCACATATACTGAACAATCTCAATTATCAGTATATCAAGGGGAAAATTTGAGTATGTTTGGATACACAGGGAAATTTTCAATGGAATCTATACATGCCATGAATTATGACCCTGTTTCAAATGAAAGAGTTTGGATAAATTAGTTTGTATTGTCTATGGCATTTTCCTGTGATTCTGAATGGGATTTGCCTTCCTTTAAATAGTAAAGTTAATAGTATTCCTTTAAGTTTATTTTTTAAATACCGAGCAACATCTTCATGAAATGCTGGGCTGATTTCCAATTATGTAAAAATTAATTTGTTTAATCAAGCTACAAAGAGGACAAGAAGTTGAACTGGAAAAATTCCACCACATTAAGTAAAGGTTTATTACTCACAAGAAATATTTCCAGTGTCACACAGCCTAAATGCGAGAATTTGGAGATGAAAATTTATTTTCTACAGCCATATGAAAACTTCCCCTTCCTCCTTACCATACCCATTCACCAAAATACAGTAACTCATCACTTAACGTTGTAGTTATGTTTCTGAAAAACGTGACTTTAAGCAAAATGATGTTAAGCGAATCCAATTTCTCCGTAAGAATTAATGTAAATGGGGGGGTTAGGTTCCAGGGAAATGTTTTTCACCAGACAAAAGACTATATTTTTTATTCATTGAGAGAGAGAGAGAGAGAGAGAGAGTGTGTGTATAAGTTTTAAAAAAACAATTTAATACTGTACACAGCAATGATGATGGTGCTGAAGTTAGAGGATGGAATATTTCTCAGGGAACGCCTTACTGCTAAATGATGAACTAGCATTCAGCTAAAAGAAAAGGAGTACTTGTGGCACCTTAGAGACTAACCAATTTATTTGAGCTTAAGCTTTCATGAGCTACAGCTCACTTCATCGGAAAGTGTAGAATCTCTTTTTATATACACACAAAGCATGAAAAAATACCTCCTCCCACCCCACTCTCCTGCTGGTAATAGCTTATCTAAAGTGATCACTGTAGCTCACGAAAGCTTATGCTCAAATAAATTGGTTAGTCTCTAAGGTGCCACAAGTACTCCTTTTCTTTTTGCGAATACAGACTAACACGGCTGTTACTCTGAAACCTAGCATTCAGCTGAAGCCCTCAAGGGTTAACACACTGTTGTTAATGTAGCCTCACACTCTACAAGGCAGCACGAATGGAGGGAGAGGAGACAGCATGGCAGACAGAGACACACACCCTGTGTATGGGAGAAAGAGAGAGATAGATGCGCATTGCTCCTTTAAGTATGCTGGCACCACTCTAAGTACATTGCCTTTTTAAGTAGATCAGGAAGTTGAGGCAACAGCTGCGGTCTCCATTCTGAGCCCTGTCGTGTCCCCACCCTGCTCTATATGGGAAAGGGTAATCGGGGAGCAGGAGCGGGGTGAGGGGGACACCCTGACATTAGCCCCCCCCTCCTTGTCCCCTCCCCTGCACAGCAAGCAGGAGGCTCCCTGGAGCAGCTCCAAGGCAGAGGGCAGGAGCAGCACATGGCAGTGGGGGGGAGGGACAGCTGAACTGCAGGCAACTGGTAGCCTGGGAACTTAGGGGAGCGGGGAACTGATGTGGGGCTGCTGGTCCACCCTGGTTCCAAGCCCCCACCGGCTAGCTCCAATGGGCTGCTCTTTCTGCAAGCAGTGGACAATGCAGGTGGCTGCCAAACAACATTATAAGGGAGCAGTGCACAACTTCAAACAAGCATGTTCCCTAATTGATCAGCAACAGAACAACAAAACAACGTTAACCGGGATGACTTTAAGTGAGGAGTTACTGTACCATCCCCCAATATAATATTGAGTTGATTTAGTTGAATCAATTACATTTTAAGAGAAACCATTTTCAGGTATAAGGATTAAATAAATACTGAACTACCTTTTATAAAGATTCATTTTACTATAATGTTACAAACATTTGCATTGGAAGGGAGCTCTCCTGAGAATTGTTCTATTTTTGGTCTCAGAGTTATGTAATAAATAAAGAATATTGGTCCAACTAATCCAGTCTGTGCAATTCTAATGCCAAGTGATCTCCTCTAAAACTACATTTCTGAACATGAAAAGATAGCTTTAATGTTTCGATATGGACATACTGGCTGAAATACTTTCACTTTCAGGATTCAGGCTAACAATCAAGTAAAGTCTGTTGAAGAAAAAAAAAAGTGTTGTGGCATAATTCTGGGATGAAATGGGTACAAATGAGTATGGCCTCCTCCCTCATGACCTT
This sequence comes from Lepidochelys olivacea, assembly GCF_965140295.1. Lineage (NCBI taxonomy): Eukaryota > Metazoa > Chordata > Testudines > Cheloniidae > Lepidochelys > Lepidochelys olivacea. Next base: position 35,410,921 of record NC_140421.1, read on the forward strand.
CCCCTAAATGGTTATAAATGCAAGAGGATCCAAATGAGATGTTTCCCAATCCTGTTTTTAGGCTGCTTGACATCCACCGCTCAAGTGTTATAAACCTTCACTCATCAGCTCTAATAGTGCACAGATTGAACAATATTTACTCTGTCATTGGCAACCAATTAGGATGACACTAACTCTGAACATTCAACTGGCAAAAACACACTTTCTACATTATCTGTGAGTTTATGAATAAGAGCTATAAATTCTAATTTCAGTCACAGTGTGGGTCTGACACTGTTTGCGGTCTCTTCTGTGCACAGTAATCAGAGATAGGCTGCACTAAAATGTTTGGATCTGTGTATAAACTACTCCCAAGCTGGGGCTACTTTAAATCCAAAGTTCTAGTTCAGGCCTGTCTCTACCATTAATTCAGTTCAAGTCAGAAATTGGATCTCAATACCGGAGCTAACAGTATGTATATGAAAAAACACTTCAGATTTTAAAGGTGTTTAGGGGATGGTATTTAAAAAAAAAAATCAATGGGAGTGAGGCACATAGGTGCTTTTGAAAATCCTGCTATGTGCCTATCTGCATCTTTGGTCACCTTAATACCTTTGAAAATCTGTCCGCCAGTCTCCCTAGTAATCCTAAAATTGTGATGCTCCCAGATGTTCATGGCTAGATCACATGAGTACAGTGCTTCAAGGAACAGCATGCTGCAGCTTGAACTCACATGCTAAAAAAGTTAAACAAAGCCAAAATATTAGGCCAATTTCTCTGCCATTTAAATCAGTGGAGTTATACCAGGAGATAATTTGGCTTGTTATATGTACTTATTAATACAGTAACTAATCTGAGTGGAAAAATCAGCTTTAGGTGATACTAAACACCTGTTTCATTTGGTAAGGCAATTTAGCAGAGAACCAAAAACTGAGAGGGAAAAAAAGAGTAGCAATTGCCCATAGTTAAGCAAGCATTAATGTTTAAATACTAGCATATCATCAGAGGGCTAAATTACGGCTTGTGCCTGTGGGAGTCAGCATAATCCTTCAGAGGCGCTGGTGTAGTATGTTTGAGAGCAGCAGGTTCTGCATCTGTAGCACTCCTCTTAGCATTACTCTACAGCAGTAGTGGGCGACCTGCGGCCCAGCAGGGTAATCCACTGGCAGGCTGCAAGACAGTTTGTTTACACTGACCGTCCTCAGGCATGGCCGCCCGCAGCTCCCAGTGGCCGGGAATGGTGAACTGTAGCCACTGGGAGCTGCGGGCGGCCATGCCTGCGGACGGTCAATGTAAACAAACTGTCTTGCGGCCCGCCAGCGGATTACCCTGATGGGCCACGTGCGGCCCGCAGGTTGCCCACCACTGTTCTACAGCCACCAGGTGTGCAGGCATGGGAGGGAACATAATTTCACATCTAATCCAACCTGGCATGCTCTCTCCAAGACCTGAAATGCTTTTACCAGTCTCTCCTATGGGGCTTATGCAATGCTAGCAATGCACCCATGGATGACACCTTTGCAGTTTGGCTACGAGAGAGGGGAAGAGACTCTTCCCTACCTGTCTAGTGGACCCTATGGACAGAGCCCAAGTAAGATTCACAATACAAACCATTAATTCAACCTGAAACGGAATTGTTTGTAGTCTGCAAGCTGGCATCATACAGCACTTCTTATAACTCAGATATCTATGTTACATTTTATTTATTTATTTAAATGTATGTTACTCTTCTAGGCATGTAATGGATATAATTATATGGCTCGAGGTTACATTCTTAACTTTTTAAAATAAAAGATTTCCCTATGCATTTAATCCGGATACGGCACAGACCAGTGTTTGAACTGAGTCAATAAACCTGCAAAAATGATCTAGTGTGGCTTAGTCCTAATTGCATATTGCATGTTGCTGAGTATGTCAGATAGCATCTCTGAAATCATACCTGCTTGACAACAAATCTGGAAGTTACTCAAGTGTACTGTAGCCAACTGTTAGATTTAAAAACAGTCACAACATACTATTAGTGGCATTCAGCCAATCTCTCAAGGAACACAATGACCCCAACTTTATTCTGAAAACTCAGTTGGAAAGCCAATCTATTCCCTAAAGTGATTTTCAGCACTGTTTAAAAAGCTTGGAAAAATCAGATTAGAGTAAATCAGGTTATGCAGATGTTACCAGAAAGTAACTTCTAAAAATAACTTTATAGATCAATTCAAGTAAGCATCAAATACAGAGATCTCAGCTTTTGCACAGCACTGCACTTGTACCTTAAATAGTTCTGCTCTCAAATGATCAGAATGATATAAGAAGTCTGTAGAAAGTCTGATACAAAAAGATTCTAGTGCATTGAATGGATTTATGTCTTGAAAGTTTTATGTGAACACATTATATACAGTATCTGATGGACCTAATGCGCTATATGGTGTATTTTTGATATCTGTAGGTACAGAATAAGTAGATACTTTAACAAACAAACAAGCTCTTACAATGTATTACCATGATATATAGTATGAACCAATTTTACTCCAGATTTTGCATAATCTTGCCATTGCCATTGTAAACTTCCACAAGAAATAACAAAGAATCTGTTTACATTTACCGAATGAAAGAAATTTAAAAAAAAAGAAAAAAGAAAAGCAGCACATGCCTAATACACGTCATTGCATGACACACAACTTTTGAAAGCCTGACATAAAGAAAATTTCCTGCAATTTCCGGGTGAATGTGCTGGAGGAACCAACTAGGGGCGGAGCTCTTTTTGACCTGCTGCTCACAAACCAGGAAGAATTAGTAGGAGAAGCAAAAGTGGATGGGAACCTGGGAGGCAGTGACCATGAGATGGTCGAGTTCAGGATCCTGACACAAGGAAGAAAGGAAAGCAGCAGAATACGGACCCTGGACTTCAGAAAAGCAGACTTTGACTCCCTCTGGGAACTGATGGCCAGGATCCCCTGGGAGAACAACATGAGGGGGAAAGGGGTCCAGGAGAGCTGGCTGTATTTTAAAGAATCCTTATTGAGGTTACAGGGACAAGCCATCCTGATGTGTAGAAAGAATAGTAAATATGGCAGGTGACCAGCTTGGCTTAACAGTGAAATCCTTGCTGATCTTAAACACAAAAAAGAGGCTTACAAGAAGTGGAAGATTGGACAAATGACCAGGGATGAGTATAAAAATATTGCTCGGACATGTAGGAATGAAATCAGGAAGGCTAAATCACACTTGGAGTTGCAGCTAGCGAGAGATGTTAAGAGTAACAAGAAGGGTTTCTTCAGGTATGTTGGCAACAAGAAGAAAGCCAAGGAAAGTGTGGGCCCCTTACTGAATGAGGGAGGCAACCTAGTGACAGGTTTCAGAGTAACAGCCGTGTTAGTCTGTATTCACAAAAAGAAAAGGAGTACTTGTGGCACCTTAGAAACTAACCAATTTATTTGAGCATAAGCTTTCGTGAGCTACAGCTCACTTCATCGGATGCATACTGTGGAAAATACAGAAGATGTTTGTTTTTATACACACAAAGCATGAAAAAATGGGTGTTTATCACTACAAAAGGTTTTCTCTCCCCCCACCCCACTCTCCTGCTGGTAATAGCTTATGTAACGTGATCACTCTAACTGTGCCAGCAGAAGTCCATAGTGCAGTCACAGTTACACTGCCAAAACCTAAATCACTTTTGAAAATGAGTGCCTAAATCACTTTTGAAAATGAGAGACTTAGGGCAAGCCTACACTTAAAATGCTGCATCGGCATTTTACTATGCTGCCAGAAGACTGCTCTCCCATTGGCATAGTTCATCCACCTCCCTCAAAGGTGGAAGCTGTCAATGGGAGCAGCCCTCCTGCTAACATAGCACCATCTACATGGGGGAAAGGGGGTGTAGATTGGTATAATGTTCAGGGGTGTGGATATTTCACACCCCGAGTGACAGTTATACTGACGCAGGTCTGTAGTGTAGACCAGGCCTTAGTCTCCTAAGTCAGTTAGGTATTGCAACACCGAGTGGAGCAATGCCTAAAAATCTTTAAAAATCTGGGCTTAAATGTCTCCATAGAATTGGTTCCACAGAGTGGAAATTTATTGCTTTGTATATTCAAGTGTAACATAAATTAGTGCTTAACTGAAACATCACTTGCAGTAAGAAATGAAGGTAATCTGAACATGTGGCTAGATAATCTGTTTTCTTGCTACAGTAACTCTGTTAAAATGCTATCTAGGCTTATCAAACATATTTCTATTTTGATTACCAAATTAGGACATCTAGGCCATGCCTACACTAGAGGTGCTTTACTGATATACATCAGAGCACTTCTAGCATGGATGCAGCTTATATTGGCAAAGCTGCACTTTACCAGTATAGCTTATTCCAACCCAACCTCCCTACCTCCCTCCTTCAAGAGCCAAACAAGCTACACCAGTAAAAACACAGTTTTGGCAGTGTAACTGTGTCTGCACTAGGGACTTCTGCTGGCACAGTTAGGTAAGTCAGGGATCATGCCCCTCACCCAGATAGCTATGCCAGCAGAAGTATGTAGTATAGACATGGCCTTCGTTACAGGAGAGTAACAATTTTCAATAAATAATATTTATTTATGAAAATTCAGCATCTGTGTTTGTGCGTTATTTAATTAAAATTAGATACAGTGCCATCACTTGAATCTGACCATTCAAATCCTTGATTTAAAGTACCTTCCTAGTGCAGGTGCAAATCTAGAGAGCTGCTTAGCACCCACAATTTCCACTGTCATCAACAGGAGTTGCAAGTGTCCCTCAAGATTTGGCCCCAAGATCCCACTAAGAACACGGAAAGCCCTTCTCCCATTGAAGCCAATGAGAGTTTTATCAGTGAGTCCAACTTAAGCAGGATCCGTCCCATTGTTAACAGAATGCAACAATGGAAACAGACCGGTGGTGTCACAACAACAAGTAATTCACTGAAGAATGGTGCGGTGATCGTAATTACAGAGAAAGAGAGTAGATAAATAGAAGTACACACACCTACAGTAACTAGGGTAAAGAACTTTATTTGGAACAAAGCCCATTGCCAACTATGTCCACAGATCTATTCAGGGGACACCATCACAGGGCCTAATCACATCAGCCACATGATCAGAGGCTCGTTCACCTACACATCTACCAATGTGATATATGCCATCATGTGCCAGCAATGGCCCTCTGCCATGTACATTGGCCAAACTGGACAGTCTCTACGTAAAAGAATAAATGGACACAAAATCAGACGTCAAGAATTAGAACATTCAAAAACCAGTCGGAGAACACTTCAATCTCTTTGGTCACTCGATTACAGACCTAAAAGTGGCAATTCTTCAACAAAAAAACTTCAAAAACAGACTCCAACGAGAGACTGCTGAATTGGAATTAATTTGCAAACTGGATACAATTAATTTGAATAAAGACTGGGAGTAGATGTGTCATTACACAAAGTAAAACTATTTCCCCACGTTTATTCCCTCCCCCCTCTCCCTCTGCCACTGTTCTTCAGACGTTCTTGTCAACTGCTGGAAATGGCCCACCTTGATTATCACTACAAAAGGTTCCCCTCCCCCACTCCCCTGCTGGTAATAGCTCAGTTTGCCAGTGTAACAGCATAAAAACACCAAAATCCAGAAGCTTAAAAAAACAAACTGAAGTAACACCAGGTAGAGTATTATTTAAAACTTTGCTGCAGGTCATACCTCCAAAATTTGGACCATTGCCCTCAAAAGACTGGCTCACTAGAAACCCCCAAGAGTTCCATAGTAGAGTAAAGATCACTTCTTGTATGCAGTGTTGTTGTAACCGTCCAGGAGTCCAGGAGAGCTGGCTGTATTTCAAGGAATCCCTGTTGAGGTTACAGGGACAAACCATCCCGATGAGTTGAAAGAATAGTAAATATGGCAGGCGACCAGCTTGGCTTAATGGTGAAATCCTAGCGGATCTTAAACATAAAAAAGAAGCTTACAATAAGTGGAAGGTTGGACATATGACCAGGGAAGAGTATAAAGAGTATAAAGTCAGTCCCAGTATATCAGAGAGACAAGGTGGGTGAGGTAATATCTTTTATTGGACTAGCTTCTGTTGGTGAGAGAGAAGCTTTTGAGCTACACAGAGCTCTTCTTCAGAGCTGTGTAGCTCGAAAGCTTGTCTCTCTCACCAACAGACACTGGTCCAGTAAAGGATATTACCTCATTTACCATGTCTCTCTAAAGATCAGATGGTGATAACTGGAACTATTTGGAGATTGAACACGACTGCTTTCTACAGTGCTAAGTTAAAATACCTAATATTTCCATTCTAAGGAGCTGAATTCTCTAAGTCAATTAGTTACATTTACTAAAAAAAATACGGTATATAGTGAAAAAAATGCTATGTAGCTTTTAAGACTTCCCTGTAATTTGAGATAACACAGAACTGTGGCCTAGAAAAATGAACAAACCCTATTTTAACAGCTCCCAGCCTACCAATGTCCATATATTATTCTTCTATTTGTATTCTCTTTGCTTTTTCAACCTAAACCACAAAATGTTTTCACTTATACTTGCATTTTCATTTTGCCATGTTTGTTTTATGGTATTTGTTTCTTAAATCTCTTCTGCAACTCTACAGAGCTGATGTGAGCATCAAAGTCTGCTCGAAGTAACAAAAGTGCAGTCCAGTGGAATTAAATGCAGTTGTGTTTTGATGCTAAAATAATCTTATAAATGCACAGTTTCACTGAATAACAGTGGTGGGAGATAAGAGAGAGTCAGAAGGGTCAGACAAAAAATTATTTGGCTCAAAGAAGCACCAGAAATGTGGATGCTTTTCTGAATACGGCAACAACACTAAAAAGATATGACATTTTGCTCTGGACCCATCATTAAGAACAGGCTCTCTCAACAACTTTCCAGTACTCCCAGCAGAACTAAAAGCACAGAGGAGGCAGCTGACAGATGGGTTGGACAGTAGTGCATTGTCTTGGGGGTAAAGACTGTAAAGGGAGGCAGGAAGGGAGGGGTTACAATCATTTTCAGCCACAGAGAACTTATTGGCCAAAGTACTTGGAGGCAAAATGAAGGGAATGGAAATTGAGGTATTTTAAACAGTGGTGTGGGGGTGGGCATCATTGTAAACTGTACTGATGCTGCCAGTCTTACCGGGTACCTGCAGCACTGACCCACTTTGAAAAAGAAGACAAAAGTAAAATAATGGAACTTTCATCCCCATCCCATGCACTATTCCTAGGGGTTAATTCAAGAGCACAGTGCAGCCAAGAAAAGTTACTAGCCCAGGCACACAATCTGCTCACACATCTATGATGAGGATGATGAATGATTGATGATAATGAAAAAAACATAATTATACTTTAATTGCCCATGGAAAAAATATTTTTTGTGGAGCAAGTAAAATGTAGCATGGCTAGCATAATGTTTTCATCTTCCAGAGGATGGAGTCTTGCAGGACAGCTGCTACTGTGCCCCAGACAGCGCCTGTATGGGACTCCAGAGCAGCACTGAGACTTCAGGGAAAGGTCATCATGGCAACCATAGTGAAAGACTAAAGGGTATTTCATAAATGCTGCTATTTATTTAGCTATTTACTTATCACCTACACAAGGTCTGATACACCAGTCCAAAATACAAGGAAAGCATATTCATATTAGATAATAAATAATAATAAAAACTCCTACAAAGTCCAAACCTTCCAAACTCCATACAGAGACCTTCCCCCTCCCAGTTGATGAATGCATGTGAATCAGAGGAAGATTACAGAGTGCCATCCAAGCACTGGGAAGTTAGGGGAGAATGAGGTAACTGAGGCAGTGTCTACACTTTTGGCAACATGTAAAAGCTCAGACACTGCATGTCCAACTAGCGAGGGTATAAACAGCAGTGTAGACAGTGAGATGTGGCTTAGGCAAGTAGAGCAGAGTGCCTTACATACGTGAACTCTATGGTATATACCCTACATAACTCTCTACACCCCCAAGTAGTGCCTCTTACCTCTACACTGCTATCTTTTGCAGTGTAATGTCCTGCCTCCCCTGCCAGAGCCTTTCCTCACCTCAGTCAAAGGCTCCACAGGAAGCTGCGGTAGCCTTTCGCTCCAGCTGAATTCCAGCCTTTCACTGCAACGAGTAGCAGCTACACATATATAATGCCTATATTCTACATGTTGCAGTAAGTCAGTAAAGACATAGCCTGTTGTATCAGGCATTGGGGTGCTTTGGTGGGGGGAAGATGGAGGAGCTTAGAATCCAAGAACATGTATACTTATTCAGTTCCTCAGTGTAATTCAGTTCCCAATCGTTAAGAGTTAAGTTAAAAACAGCACTCCAGAGCCTTAACGTGATGGCCACCAAACAACAGGAAAGTGACACCATTTATATCACTGGAAAGACAAACTCTGTACCTACACATGCACACTAGTTGTTTCCCTTCTACTTTGATTCTAATGAGAAAAGCTCTTTTTCTAACGTGAAACATTTATTAGTAGTATTATTAGTATTACTCTAGTGCCTAGGAACCCCAGTCATGGACCAGGACACTACTCCTGGACAATTTCCTGGTGCAGGTGCTAGAGGAGCCAACTAGGGGGGGAGCTCTTCTTGACCTGCTGCTCACAAACCGGGAAGAATTAGTGGGGGAAGCAAAAGTGGATGGGAATCTGGGAGGCAGTGACCATGAGTTGGTTGAGTTCAGGATCCTGACACAGGGAAGAAAGGTAAGCAGCAGGATACGGACCCTGGACTTCAGGAAAGCAGACTTCGACTCCCTCAGGGAACGGATGGGTAGGATACCCTGGGGGACTAACATGAAGGGGAAAGGAGTCCAGGAGAGCTGGCTGTATTTCAAGGAATCCCTGTTGAGGTTACAGGGACAAACCATCCCGATGAGTTGAAAGAATAGTAAATATGGCAGGCAACCAGCTTGGCTTAATGGTGAAATCCTAGCGGATCTTAAACATAAAAAAGAAGCTTACAATAAGTGGAAGGTTGGACATATGACCAGGGAAGAGTATAAAAATATTGCTCGGGCATGTAGGAATGAAATCAGGAGGGCCAAATCGCACCTGGAGTTGCAGCTAGCAAGAGATGTCAAGAGTAACAAGAAGGGTTTCTTCAGGTATATTGGCAACAAGAAGAAAGCCAAGGAAAGTGTGGGTCCCTTACTGAATGAGGGAGGCAACCTAGTGACAGAGGATGTGGAACAAGCTAATGTACTCAATGCTTTTTTTGCCTCTGTCTTCACTAACAAGGACAGCTCCCAGACTGCTACGCTGGGCATCACAACATGGGGAGTAGATGGCCAGCCCTCTGTGGAGAAAGAGGTGGTTAGGGACTATTTAGAAAAGCTGGACGTGCACAAGTCCATGGGGCCGGACGAGTTGCATCCGAGAGTGCTAAAGGAATTGGCGGCTGTGATTGCAGAGCCATTGGCCATTATCTTTGAAAACTCGTGGCGAACCGGGGAAGTCCCAGATGACTGGAAAAAGGCTAATGTAGTGCCAATCTTTAAAAAAGGGAAGAAGGAGGATCCTGGGAACTACAGGCCAGTCAGCCTCACCTCAGTCCCCGGAAAAATCATGGAGCAGGTCCTCAAAGAATCAATCCTGAAGCACTTACATGAGAGGAAAGTGATCAGGAACAGTCAGCATGGGTTCACCAAGGGAAGGTCATGCCTGACTAATCTAATCGCCTTCTGTGATGAGATTACTGGTTCTGTGGATGAAGGGAAAGCAGTGGATGTATTGTTTCTTGACTTTAGCAAAGCTTTTGACATGGTCTCCCACAGTATTCTTGTCAGCAAGTTAAAGAAGTATGAGCTGGATGAATGCACTATAAAGTGGGTAGAAAGTTGGCTAGATTGTCAGGCTCAACGGGTAGTGATCAATGGCTCCATGTCTAGTTGGCAGCCGGTGTCAAGTGGAGTGCCCCAGGGGTCGGTCCTGGGGCCGGTTTTGTTTAATATCTTCAGAAATGATCTGGAGGATGGTGTGGATTGCACTCTCAGCAAATCTGCGGATGATAATAAACTAGGAGGAGTGGTAGATATTCTGGAGGGCAGGGATAGGATACAGAGGGACCTAGACAAATTGGAGGATTGGGCCAAAAGAAATCTGATGAGGTTCAATAAGGATAAGTGCAGGGTCCTGCACTTAGGACAGAAGAACCCAAAGCACAGCTACAGACTAGGGACCGAATGGCTATGCAGCAGTTCTGCGGAAAAGGACCTGGGGTGACAGTGGACGAGAAGCTGGATATGAGTCAACAGTGTGCCCTTGTTGCCAAGAAGGCCAATGGCATTTTGGGATGTATAAGTAGGGGCATAGCCAGCAGATCGAGGGACGTGATCATTCCCCTCTATTTGAAGTTGGTGAGGCCTCATCTGGAGTACTGTGTCCAGTTTTGGGCCCCACATTACAAGAAGGATGTGGATAAACTGGAGAGAGTCCAGCGAAGGGCAACAAAAATGATTAGGGGTCTGGAACACATGACTTATGAGGACAGGCTGAGGGAACTGGGATTGTTTAGTCTGCAGAAGAGAAGAATGAGGGGGGATTTCATAGCTGCTTTCAACTACCTGAGAGGTGGTTCTAGAGAGGATGGTTCTAGACTATTCTCAGTGGTAGAAGAGGACAGGACAAGGAGTAATGGTCTCAAGTTGCAGTGGGGGAGGTTTAGGTTGGATATTAGGAAAAACTTTTTCACTAGGAGGGTGGTGAAACACTGGAATGCGTTACCTAGGGAGGTGGTAGAATCTCCTTCCTTAGAAGTTTTTAAGGTCAGGCTTGACAAAGCCCTGGCTGGGATGATTTAATTGGGGATTGGTCCTGCTTTGAGCAGGGGGTTGGACTAGATGACCTCCTGAGGTCCCTTCCAACCCTGATATTCTATGATTCTACTCTAGGTGCTGTACAAATACAGAACCAAAAAAAATAGTCCTTGCCCAAAAGAATTTATAACCCTAAGTATAAGGAGAACAGATGAATACAGACAGAAAAATGGGGGAGAACGAGGAAACATTATGCCCTCTAGCACTGCACACCCATACCACCGTGTCATAACATTCTGTTGGAGCTGCCAGCAGAGGGCTCTGAACCCCCCATTTTATATATTTATTTCTAAATGCCACTTCATATGCTGTTTATACATAACCAAAAGAGCTATTCCTTGCATGAACGTCAGAATGCGGCAGTGATCACAATGGGTACAGCTATCCTTTAAGGACATTGGCAATTATTGTCACCATACTTCCTGTGAGGCAGTTCAAATTGCTTAAAACTTTGATAATGATTACTTGACTGCATTTAAATGAAGGTCGTTTACCCTCCTATTCTCTGCTTGTATAGCGCCTTTCATGCAATGTGCCTCAAGGCTCTTTTCAAAGAACACTAATCAGTACACAAAATTATATTGAAGCAAATAACCTTGTCACAAATTCCATTACAGAGTAAAAGCTAAATAAAAAATAATAGCTTTCCTGACTATATTTGAAAATATATCTCCATTTAGTGTCAAGCTTTTCAAGTTGAAGAGAATGCCACAGGGGAGCATGGGTCCCACTGAACAGCTAGGGAAATAAAAAGCTAAGAGATCGCTAAGATACACTTGACCAAGACTATGTTATACCTGATGAACAGAAATGGCAGTGGTAAAAATCAACACATATTAAAACTGCCAGTTAATACCAGAGCCAAATATTTTCCACAAAGGACATAAACTCCAGCTGTTACTGCAAGGTTCCATCAGGCACACCTGCCAGCTGGGAATGGCAATAATGTAGTCTTGCAATAGTTGACTATTTTAAGGTTTGACTGAGGCAAGATTGACATCAACCTGACAATGTTACTTAAAGGAAAACTGTAACCATTTTGCTCAGCCTGCCAGTTCAAAAGGAAAGAAGCATTTCTTGCCATAAATAAGAGTAATTTCTTATCTATAACATATGTACAATCTCCTAGAGCAGTTCAGACAAATGAATGTACTTCCTTTACCAGCAAGTGTGGACAGGAGAAAAGAGGTCTGATAAAGTCACTCCCATTATACAGGGGGCTTGTTGTCTATTCACTGGCAGCCCTGATGTTGACAACACACTAAACAAACTTCCCTCCCCCCAACAAAATCAGGTGGGATGTCTGGACTGCTACAGAAGGTCATGGATGTTAGAAATTACTTTTCTTTAACCCACTGGACTTTCACAGCAGTATCGAATACTAACAAAATGAGTGAGTAGGTCTACTTAAATAGCAGACTACAGTCCCACCCCTAAAAAGGTCACATCAGAAAAGGCTGTTACCTTTAATTACGGCTGATGAAAATTCATATGCAAAAGAGAATCCCTCTGGCTGGCCTGCACAGGACACTAAAATCCAGCCCATGATCATTGGAATCCCGGTGGGTTTTTTTGACGGTTCATTTACTGATGCTACAATACATTTTTAACATTACCCATATGGGAGAAATACCATAGAATGAATTATCTCTGTGATCACGCCTGCAGTCCTGCTCAGCAGCACTTTCTCAGAAGCAACATGAAACCAACAATCCTTCCAGGCACAGGGAGGGTCAAGCAAACAGAAGGGATAGCGGTCACACAATATCCTGAATGGAGGAAGGGGAACACGCTCTCCTTTTTTCACTGTGGTCAGGAAAACAAGAAATGGAGAGAGGCTCAAATAAAACAAGGTAAAGAACAGCAGAAAAAAGGGACTGGTGGCAAAGAGAAAAATGCACAAACATGTGAGACGGTCTCTGCTTCTGTTCCCTTGTTTCTGCATTTCTGCCCCCCTTTATTTCAGCCTAAGAATGTGGGAAAAGGGAGTGTGGGGAGACAAAAGAAAGAATAGAAACAGAAATGTTACTGCTAATTTCACTTGTCACTGAATAATTAAGGACATAAAACCACACCTTAGGATTTGGGACTGTCCCATTTTATACTTAGAGGAACAAGTGGAACAGAGGTCCTCCTTACAACCAAAAAATAAAACTCAAATTGCATGGTACCACAGGCCCTACCTCTGCCCAAGGTGATGAAATAGATGCCGTTCATAGAGCCCTCATTAGCTGCCAGCATTTACACAGTTTACCTCCCCATAATAATGTGATCTTTCAGTAAAAACTTTCTTTTTTCCCTTCTTGGGACCCCAACAGAAATGATCTAATGGCCAATTGCCACTTCTTGAATTAATTCTTTTTCAAGTATAGCCTATGAAATCCTATTTCCTAACCATTTATGGGCAAATTTTGAAGCCCTCACTCAGGCAAAACTCTGGATATGTTTCTCCTCTCTTAATTTCCATGATTTTAAAGCCATCCCATCAATTCTAGTTATATCCTGATGTACCACCCAAAATAATTCATTTTCTTTCTTGAGATGCAGATGTTTCAAATACATGGTGTTCTCCTTTGGTTGTTTCTTAGCCAGGCCATCTTCATTGAGTTACTTTAATTTTTCCTCAGTAAAGTGAATTCCTCTAGCCCGTGATCATTTTCTAAACTTGTGTCAGTTTGCAATATCTTTCCTTCAACATCATTTCCAGAACCGAATAGAGTATCTCAGCTAATCACATCAAGAGAGGGGAATGTTTTACTTCCCTGCTGTGTGACATCACTGGTCTGCATATGTAGTCCAAAAATGACATGGAACTTTTGTGATAACACAGCACATTGAAATTTACAGCTACGTTGTTGTCAACTGGTATCATATGTAGGGTGACACTGAGACTAAAAATTACTTTCAAAATGTAGCGCAAGCACCATTTCCACCTTGGCAGAAGGGGTTAGGGATTGCAGTAGCCATACTGAAGAGAAGGGCCTGCAAAAGATAATACTCCCCAAGCTGGGGGGCACCTAGGCTCCTAGACATTATGGTAATACAAATAAAAAATAAAATAAAATTAGTAACTTGTGTGCAACCAGTCCGAAAGTACAACAGAGGGAACCTAACAACACCTCAAATCACTTGTGTGCAGGATTCCCCTGGAGTCACTGCCCACATGTTGGATCTTAGGGAAGAAGAATATTCTCCCTAGTCAGCAACTGTTCAGCCTTCAGGATGTAGCACCACTCTGTATTTTTAGTGCTTGGTTTCAGAATAAGTTCCTTTCCTTTAGCAGAACTGGCAGTACTGCCAGGAGATTTAGAGGATTATTCAGCTTCACTTGGACATTAACCTTCTCACAGTATATAAGCAGGTGATGACAACATGAATGAACCCCACTGGAATGGCAAGACTAACTCAAAGAAAAATACAGTAGGATCATAATCAGTACATTGGGCACATAGTCTAAAATGGTATAGTGGATAAAGCACAGGACTTGGTTCTATTCCTGGATCTGCTACTACAGAAGCCTCACTTAAGCAGTCTGTGGCTTAGGTTTCCCCAGCTGTAAAATGGTGATGCTATCTACCTCGCAGGGCTAGTATGAGACTTTTCTAATTACTGTTTGTGAAACCGTTTGAGAGCCTCAGATGGAAACCTCTATAGACATACAAAATATCAAGAGGAAAAAAACTGTGGGTCATTCCTATCTAGACAGATCTATATGTGGGCAACAAGGGAGTCTAAGGGAGAAAACTGAAATCCCTAAAGGAAGTGGACAGCCTGCAACCATGTCTGTACTTTTCCATCAGCCTCTGTAATTAGCCATGCCACAAGCCCATAAAGGCTAGACCAGCTAACATACCTAAACTAAGGAAAGGAAACAGATGGAAGGTCCCTGATGGAAGCTGACACTTTTACCGAACAGTCCCAAAGAGATATTACTTCCCAAAGGGGCCAACAGTTATAGATGCTTTGTATGTGGGAGTAGGTGAATACATTATGTATTCCAAATGTCTGTGGTCCACAGTGGAATTCCACTCCAGGCCAACATTACACCATAAATGGCATCACATGAAAATTCTGCCACCAGCCAAGAACAGCTGATTTCTTATTCATTCCACTCAATTCTCCCAAGCACTGCAGCCTCAGCTGAAAATTCACATACTTTCAAACATCTTCTCTGAGACCTCCCTGTCCATTGTGGGCATGAGTCTCTCAGCTGTGCAAATCAGCATAGCTTCACTACATTAGTATGCCAATTTACACCAGGTGAGAATCTACCCCTATATGTCTTTGGGTACTGTCCCTGCTCCCAGCAATATGGAGACTGTCTTAGACACAACTGGAGATGGCAGAGTCCCTTTGGGGATGGCACATGTTAACCTAGTAGCTAATTTTGAAAATAAATACACTAAGAGCTCAGAGTCAAGATGTATAGCATGCCATACTAAAGAGGAACAGAATGAGAAGTAAAACTATTAATGGCAATACAATAAAAATCACTGGGAAAAATAAGCAGTAAATCAATTCAGTACAAAACCTAAGAGAACAAAGAGATGCTCAAGGCTATTAAGTATCTGATTCTAGAGAGTTCATTCTGCAGATATCAAGCACCAAAGCACTGAACTGGGAGATAGAGGCAGGGGTGGGAGAAGCATAAATTATCACAGACATTTGTGGACTTTCTGTTAGGATATGTCTACCCTAAAGCCAGAATAGAGTTCCTTGAATTGGTGTGCAGTAAAGTGGGAGGACAGCTACACCACAATGACCCTTTCAAGAGTCTTTGTCTATAAAAAGAAAGTATAAAATACAGAATGCTCATTGACAAAGTCTTTTACAGTCACATTTCCCACTCCTCCATAATGAGATAATTACAGTTGAATTTCAAACAGCAAAAAGGCATAAATACTTTTTGTAACCTTAGAACTGGCAGTCCTAGGGCAATGCAAAAGTTAAGTTAAGTTGAACATAAAAATGGGCTGTTTATAAGGGACCAACAGGCACCTTCCATCACCTGTTTAAAAGTGTTTGAACAAGTGCATATGGGGGTGTCACAAGGTGCTGACCTCATAACCAAAGTACATCCAGCTCCCTTGTGCCAGAGCAGATGCTCCCAGTTGGGCCAATAAAGAGGGCAGGGGCTACACTTGGGCTATAAAGGGTCCGAGAGAGCTTAAGTGAGAACAGAGCTGGAAGGGAACAGGACTGGCTGTGGGAAGGAACTAGCTGAGAGTGTGTGTGGCATGAAGCAGGAACAGCAGGACTGTCAGAGACCCCTGGGAGGGGGGGCAGGGAGAGATCTGAAGGGTGAGCTTAAGACCTGGTTTGTTTGTTGGTTTGCTAAGTTGGACAATAAAATTGCCTCCGACAGACTACGGACATAGCAGTGAGTCATTGGGGCATCTCAATCAGCCCCGGGTACAAGTGAGGCGGATCCTTGGTACCCAGGAAAAAGAAAGTTGAAGCCTGGGTTTGACTGATACCCCGCCTAGTTTGGGTGCCCATTAATCGACAAAGCCAAAGTATGAAGAAGCCTGCTTTGAGGAAGAAAGGTCCACCCCAAGCTGGTGCCTAGAAGGATCGTAGTGATCTCAGGAGATTCCATTCCAGTTTCTGCAGGGAGCCAGATGACATAAGCAGCAATGAGATGCAACTGGAGCTAAGCATTCAATCATAGAAATGTAGGGCTTAGAGGAACCCCAAGAAGTCAAGTCCTGACATGAGGTAGGACCAAGTAACCTAGACCATCCCTGACAGGGGTTTGTCCAACCTGTTTTTTTAAAAAAATCCAATGATGGGGATTCCATAAACTCTTTTGGAAGCCTATTCCAGTGCTTAGCTGCGCCAATAGTTTATCCTAATATCTAACCTAAATCTCTCTTGCGGCAAATTAAACCCATTAGGTCTTTCCTATTTTCAGTGGACATGAGAACAATCGATCACTGTCCTCTTTCTAACAGCCTTTAACATATTTGAAGACTTGTCAGGTCCCCCAACTCTTCTTTACTTAAGACTACACATGCCCAGTTTTTTAAACCTTTCCTCACTGGTCAGATTTTCTATAATTTTTATCATTTTTGTTGGTCTCCTCTGGGCTCTCTCCAATTTGTCCACATCTTTCCAAAGTGTGGTGCCCAGAAGAGGACACAGTACTCCAGCTGAGGCCTCACCAGTGCTGAGTAGGGTGGAACAATTACCGCCCCGTGTCTTACATAGAACACTCCTGTTAATGACAATATTAACCTTTTTTTGCAACTGCATCATACTGTTGTTTCACATTCAATCGGTGATCTACTCTAACCCCTAGAGCCTTTTCAGCAGTACCAACAACCTAGCCAGTTATTCCCCAGGTTGTAGTTGTGCATTTGATTTTTCCTTCCTTCCTGGAATATTTTGGACTTTTCTTTATTGAATTTCATCTTGTTGGATTCAGAGCAGTTCTCCAATTTTTCAAGGTCATTTTGAATTCTAATCCTGTCCTCCAAAGAGCTTGCAGCCCTTCCCAGCTTGGTATCATCTTCAAATTTTATAAGCATACTCTTCACTCTATTATTGAACTCATTAATGAAAATATTGAATAGTACCAGACCCAGGACTGACCCCTGCAGGACCACACTAGATACTCCCTCACCGTCTGTCAACGAACCAGAGATAACTATTCTGAGTACGGTCTTTCAACCAGTTGAGCACCCACTTTATAGTAATTTCACCTAGATCACATCTAGACTGCTTATGAGAACATCATGTGGGACTGCGTCAAAAGCCTTAGTAAAATCAAGCTATATCACTTCTACTGATTCTGCCTTATCTACTAGGCCAGTAACCTGTCAAAGAAGGAATTTAGTTTGATTTGGCATGACTTGTTTTTGACAAATCTGATTTGGCGATTCCTCATAACCTTTCATCCCCTAAGAGCTTACACGTGCATTGTTTAATAATTTGTCCCAGTATCTTTCCAGATAATGAAGTAAAGCTGACTGGTCAACCCCTGGCCCACCTCATCATCTTGACAACCTAAATATATCTACAAAAAGAAAAGGAGTACAAATCTGTGCTGGAAATGGCCCAACATGATGATCACTTTAGATAAGCTATTACCAGCAGGAGAGTGGGGTGGGAGGAGGTATTGTTTCATGGTCTCTGTGTATATATAATGTCTTCTGCAGTTTCCACAGTATGCATCCGATGAAGTGAGCTGTAGCTCACGAAAGCTCATGCTCAAATAAATTGGTTAGTCTCTAAGGTCCCACAAGTACTCCTTTTCTTTTTGCTTTTCTTCTTATCTTTTCTTTGCATCATGATAATTTACAGTTGTGCCTTCAATATTGTCGCCTTGAGAAATTGCCAGCTTTCCTGAACTCTTTTTTCCCTTAGGTTTTCTTCCCCTGGGAATAGAACTACCAGTTCTCCGACTTTGCAAAAGTCTTCTTTTTTGAAGTCCATTGTCCTTATTGTGCTGCTCTCATTCCTTCCTTTCCTTAGAATCATGAAATCTATCATTTCATGATCACTTTTACTCAAATTGCCTTCTGCCTTCAGATTCGCTACCAATTCCTCCCCATTGGTCAGAATCAAGTCGAAAATAGCCATCTCGCTGGTTACTTCCTCCACTTGCTGAAATGTAAAGTCCCCAATACAGTCTAAGAACTTAAAGTCTTGTGTCCTGGATATTGCTTGAGGAGCAGTAGCAGTAACTCCTGGAGTTTCTGAAGATGAATAGTGTCAGGGGCATAGGTTTAAAGCAGAAAAGAGGGGTTCAAAGCCTGTGAAGCGTGAGGCCCAGTGGAGGGAATATTTTGCCTGGTGGTGAGTGGGGTATATAAGAAGTGTTTGCCCCATGTAAATTGTGCTTTTTAGATTGTCTCGGCTCCATGGAGCACAGAAGAAATGGAGGAGATGCTCAGCGAAACCCCGCTTGTTATATGACTTAAGAAGGGACACGGATGGGGGGGCTCTCAGGGGTGGCATCCTTTTATTGAAGTGCAGGGCCACATTAGAAGGTACTGCCCCAATAAGAACACAGACTATGGGAAACTTTGTTGCTGAAGATCTGAGTGTCCCAGTTGTTAGTGTGATCACTGGGAGGTTTGGACCAGGAGGGGTAGATGCTCTGAGTGTTTCACATGTGGGGAAATGACATACATCTGATGGGTCTGGACCCTTGAAGAATGAACTTGGGGGAAAATGGTGGAAGTGGGAGAGCCCTGCAGAGTGATGAAAATACCTCCTTAGGTGGAGGTGCCAAGACAAAAAGGGGCACTGGGGAGCAGAAGCTCATGGCAGAGACAAAATAATATATAGTGGGGACTCAGACAGAGCCTCGGGCTGATCAGTGTGCAGCAGGGACCCACACATGGTTTCAAAGGAGCCATGTTTGTGAGATGGGCACAAGGATGGAAACTCCTCCCAGGTCAACCCTCACACCCGGTCTGTGACAGGCTCCTCACCAACTGCCACCAAACCTTCACTTCTGAAGACTTATATCCCTCCTGCATGAGAGGGAAAGAGTAGTGATAGATTCATCACAACCAGGTCTTCACACTGCCCTTGTGGACTTGTTGCTGCTCAGAAGATTCATCAAATGGATTAATACCACTGACCTTTGGTGGTTACTGGAGGTGTGACTGACTTATTCTCCTCCTGGCCCTTTTCCCACTGTAACTCCCATGTTAAACTTGAACCAATTAATTCTAGATCAGCAGTGAAAGAAACCTTACAGGTAAACAGTTGGGCTGATTTGCATCCGGATGTTCTAAGTATTATTGAGATGCCCTGAACTGATGCCCCAAGTAGTAGCCTGGGAGGAGTGTGGTAACTATAGACACTGGGAAAGCTCTTTGAGGCCCACCAGGTGCCGAAGCTCCTAGCTTGCCTGAGCCAGGGTGTACGAGGCACTACCAGGAACTGTTTAAAAAAAAGTTGGTACCCACAGCACTCCGGAGAGTGATGATTACACCTGCACCTCCGTGAGAGCTAGTCCTACTATAAGGGCAAAATATAGCCTAAGACTGTGGCAGGAGAAGCACTTTGCCAAAGACAAGTCAGAGCTGAGTTCCCCAGTTTTCAACCAGGATAAAATATCACACTTTTTAACAGTGTTCATTGATAAAGTGCAAGATGCTCAAGGCTAAAATCATCTGAGAAGTGGAAAAAAGCAAGATGGCAGTCAGAATGATGTGATGTAGAGATGTGATACCTGCCAGCCCCAGAGAGGTTTTGGTGGGACCAGTAGAAACTTCTCCAAGCATTGTCCTGGGACCAGTGATCAAAAATGAAAGAAGCTGATTCCTGCCAAGGACAAAAGGCACTAAGGCTCCAAGACATAAAATATGAGACAGGACAAAAGACCAAGAAAGGACAGTAAATCATTACCAAAGTATACTTAGAAACTCCATCAGAGAAACAGGAAAATAAATCAAGTTATTTAACAAAAAAATAAAAAGGTCCCAATGACTAAACAACTCCAGAAAAGCCACATGTGCTGAATCACCAAGAAATCCAGTTCCATCAGTCCAGATTCATGGCACAGGAAACAGCTGCAGAATTTCTGGCATCTTCTCAGTTGATAGTCTTTCTGCTATCCCTCTGCAAAAGGCTGTTTTCAGAATTGTATTGTCTCCACCGGCCAGCTGTACACAGGCAGAAAATTTCTAAAAAGCAGCATGCTCAACCTTCACTTTCCCTTTCTTTTCCTCATCTCCCTCCTGTTTGCCCTCAGTTTTATACGTACATTGTTAAAAACAGTTTCACACATCCATCCTCTGCACATCTTCTTTAGCTACCACTGCTCTGGCTCTTTTCCAGTAAGCTAAACTGGGATTTCTAAAACCAGTTAACTGTGCTGCAGGTTGTTTTCAGAAGTGCTGATTCAATGTTGTAGAAGAGGTGAATCAATGATGACCAACAACTCAAACACAAAAGAGAGGAACCATTTACAGTTCTTCCTTCCAGCAAGATGACAAAACATCTTCCTTTTTTCCTCCTCTCTGAAACTTCCTATGGACTGTGTTCTGCCAGCAGGTGGAAAAGATCTGACCAGCTGAAGCCAAAACAAGTCTTTTGGAGAGTGATCAGTTCTGATTGTGTGGATTTTTTGGTTTGCTTTGATTCCCTGCCACTATTGCCCTTTGCAAACAGCAGTAGGTATCCTCATAACATCCTTTATTAAACAGTAAAGTTTGTTTCCTAACCTGTAATTTTCAACTGGACAAGTGTTCTCAGTCCATTTGTGAGACAAGGCCTACCTTTTGCCTTTATTCCATGCTTTGGAGGCAGACACCAGACCCTCATGAATTCTCCCCCTAGCCCCAAAGCTGATTTTTGGGGTCGCCTGATGACACACTTAAGTTACTCTTGACACATTAACAGCTCAGGCATACTGCTATAGCTGAGGACACATAAAAGACTAAGAACAACATTAGAAAAATATTACCAAAAGAAGCAGGAAAATACAAGTATCTCTTTATCTCCTTCTCCCCACCCACCACATAGTAAAATAAACAACTAAAATGTTTTGCTAGATCAATGTCTCTCATTCACCCTCCACATGTTATTCTCTTGTGTTTTCAAGCCAATATGGCTTAGAGAATTCTTAGATAAGCACAGGTGGATTCTGATGGTGAGGCAGGTACCTGCCTGCCGTCGATAAAATTACAGGTAAAGAAACCAGTTCTATCTTTCTTCCACGTAGGTACTTCCTGCCCTGTCAGCCAGGTATGGGAAATAGCAAAAGCATTAACAAACATCTGCAATAAATGGAAGAGGAAAATTAGACACAACAAGGACGGAACACATAGTCAAGCCCTTCAGTACAAGCATCTGGATTACAGGAAACTAAAGAAAGACTAGAAGATCTTTAATCCAAAAGCCATGTTAGTGAATCCCAAAACTTTTCTTGTAGTACCTGGTAGAAGAACGCACTGAAGATCAAGTTGATACAAGGTAGATCACATTGCAAGTTACCCTAAGCTCATCTGCTCATGAGGAAGGGATACACCTGGTGGAGTAAATCCTAACTGTTGTAGAGGAGTCTCTACTGAACAACTTGTAGGCCTGAATAACGGCTTACATTTAGGGTGACCAGATGTCCCGATTTTATAGGGACAGTCCCAATTTTTGGGTCTTTTTCTTATATAGGCTCCTATTACCCCCCACCCCATCCCAATTTTTTCACACTTGCTGTCTGGTCACCCTACTTACATTATCCATCAAAAAATAGTGGATTTATAAGCTTTGTACCCTTTCTAAAATTCCCCATGTAAAACAGCATCAAGCTTCTTCTCAGTTGTTATATACAAGATTTTATTTTGTGCTCTGGCCACATTCAGAAGCATGAAGTTGAGTTACCAGGGTGTGGAGGGCTGTGGTTCAAATAAAAATAAATAAATAAATCAGTAAGACATCCTGGAGCTGGCATAAGAACTAAACATCATCAGGAAATAATTTCAAATACATTGTTTTAATAGACAGTAACTGCCAGTGTGCTCACTCTTCCTGCCAGTTATTGCCAAAAGGACAGCCATCTTGGGGGGTGAAAAAATAAAGGGAAGCTTTTCTTCTTGGCTAAAAATGAGGATCTTCCTGAAGACTTACTGCAATGGCTCCCAAACTTTTCAGGGTTGCACCATGACTCCGGAGGGTGGGACGTAACAGGGGTAAGGGGACGAGGTTGGGGCCACAGCTGGAGGCTGATCTGGCCTCCGGCTGGGGGCAAGACTGGGAGCAGAGCCCCAGCCAGGGTGCGGGTGTAGAGCCAGGTGGTGCTCTCTCCCCACTTCCTGTGGGAGCTGGCCCGGGCCCTACCTCACCCTCCAAAAATTCTTCAGCACCCCCAGGGGGGCTCGCCCCACAGTTTGTGGGCTTTTGACTTACAGAAACAGGTGAAGCTCCATTGCTCAACCAGCCTCCTAACAGGCTTAAGAAGCATTTTTGATAATTGACAACCAAACCATGGTTCTCCAGGACCTAGATAGTTCTGGTGGATCGAAGAGCAGTTGCTTCATATGACTGAGTCTTCAACACAAAATCATACAGGTAGTGGTAAATCTGTGTTCCCTGACTATCAGGATTGCATCCGCTTTGTGAAAATACATGAGACCAAAGGGCATTGCCTGAAATTGTTATTGATCATGTCTGATTGCAAAGCACTGATAGCTTTGGTGAGATAAGTGAATCAGAACATGGAGACAGACCTCTGAGCCTGGAAGAGCAAAAATAATCCTATAGAGCTGCACCTTAAATTGGAAAGGCCAGAGACTCCATGTGGAAATGGGTCTTGTACACTGCTAAATTCATACCAGGCAAAAACCAACTTATGTCATCCATGAAGAATGGTGAATACAAAGCACAAGAACCTTTCATCCACAGGAACTGCAACCAGTGGCCTCTATCGTGAGAGGACTAGCCCACTGTTTTCATCTAGGAAAATCCCAAAAGGATGTAATGCCTCCTTGCACATCGTGCACCACCTAGATTGATCCCTAGCCCTTAGGATGGTCTGGCTGGATGTTGGGTCCATCACTGGTGATCTTTGCCACAGAAGCTTTTGGGGACATGATTGCTGAACGTGTGGTCTAAATTCCCTGGTGAACGTGCTTCAGAACTCATTGGTCTTCCTAATAATATGTCTGTAACGGAATGCTGCTGAAACCGAAACAGTGCTGATGGAGGCAGTTGCTGGGTTTGGCTACCAATATCCTAATTGCAGATTTTGTCCTTCTGCTTAATAAGGAGCAGCTGATGAAGACAATGGGAATCAAAAACGTCAATCAACCACGCTTCACCTTTCCTCGGCACCCACATTTCAATGTCATGCAATAACGTTGGTATAACTGTGGTTCAATAGAGCTACAGCTCTGTGGCAAGCCTGATGTCACAACATCTCCAGAGAGGCCCATAACATGGTGGTAGCTGCTGCTATATGAGGATCCGCGTCTTTCAAACATCCTCCAGCACTTCCCACATTATTTGACATTTGCCATCTGCTCAGTATCCAACCTGGACAGGTTAATACTGAGCTCGTTGCCATCTAGAGCTGGAGACTGCTTGATGGTAATTGAGAGCTGTAACTGAAATCTAGAGTTGGAGGCTGCCTTCTGTGGCATTGAGCTGAATGCCATTTTTCTTTGAGACCTCAGATGTGCTGATGACATTGCCATGTTGGCTCAGTTTAGTGAATTGCTGCAGCTAATGACTGATTTGGTCAGGCAAGAAGCAGTGTGCATAGGTCTAGTTATTAATCTGGCCATTACCATCAAGCAGTCTCCAACTCTAGAGTAGCAACCGATGAAGAGGAAAAAAAATCCTGCCTTATTCTGGCCTAGGGAAGACTGGTTTGCCTTTCTTCCTTCATTCCATTTGGAGAGGGTCCTGGGCTGGGAGGAAGGTTCTGTTACTTTAAAGGTGCAGTGAATAAGACCCACACATCAACTTTATCCAATACAATAAAGGTGAGATAAGAGAGAGTCAGACATCTGAGGCCAGAGAGTTTGTGGGGGATGGTCTGACCTCACAAGAAGAAGAGGATATTTAGGACTCTCTTTCTTTGATGCTTATCTTGATGCTGATGAAGAAGTTCAAAGCCCCTAAAACCTAGTCTTCCAAGAGAGAGAGGAAATGAGGTTTGAATCTTCTATGAGAATTCAGGACATCAGGTGTTTTGCCTGATGATTTGGGTGCAGGTGGTTGCGAGAGTCAAAGAGGCTGTTTAAATAACAAATCTGTCCTTAGAACAACAAACCCTAGCTGACCTCTGTGAAGACTGATATGGAGAGGCAGTGGGGCCTGGCTCAGAGCAGAAAACATACTGGACTTTGGTATTTTTGCCCTCCTTAAAATATTTGCAGCAGTCTTGCATTTTGTTCATTTCCTTCTTCTCTAACTGACCTGTTCCTTTGATTCTGCTGTCATGTTTAGCCAAGTCCTGAAGAAGTAGTAGGAGAAAACTGGTTGTGAATTCCCATAAGACAGATTCTGCTTAGGCAAATCAGCACCAGAACTCCTTTGATGGCTGTTTCCAGTGCTGCTGTCAAATGATGAAGTGGCTGCAAGCACATGGAGCTGAAGCCCCCCTTTGATCTGAGCCATAGGCTGTGCTTCAATAGCTGGTAGTTCTGAGAAAGTACTAAAGATAAGTGAATTACCTGGTACCCCTGAAATACCACCAAATGACCCTCTTCTTATCAGAACTGCTGCTAGAGTTGAAAGGACAGGTGTGTGGGGGGGAAGGGGGGGAGCCAAATACATCTAGAAAGCAGGATTAGCTCTGAGAAACCTGCCTTGCATGGAGCCAGAGGACTGGGCTTTAAACAGGTCTCTGTACTTCAAGTCAACCAGTAGGTGGAGACACCAATCTTACGAGGATGGGGGAGGGGCGTTACATAGGAGATTGTGTGTCTACTGTCCTGAGAAGAAAGATGGCCTTATGGTGGAAGGTCAGGACTGGGATTCAGGTATTCCATTCATGGTATTGCTGCAGACTTCCTGTGTAAATTTGAGCAACTCATTCAATCTCTTTGCGCCTCAGTTCCCCATCTGTAGCATGGGGGTAATATTACTTTCTTTTTCCCACCCTTTTTAGTCTGTTTAGATTGTACTAATGCAGGGGTGGCCAACCTGTGGCTCCGGAGCCACATGCGGCTCTTCAGAAGTAAATATGCGGCTCCTTGCATAGGTGCTGACTCTGGGGCTGGAGCTACAGCTGCCAACTTTCCACTGCTCAACCCCAGG
The DNA here is from genome assembly GCF_965140295.1 of Lepidochelys olivacea. Taxonomy (NCBI): domain Eukaryota; kingdom Metazoa; phylum Chordata; order Testudines; family Cheloniidae; genus Lepidochelys; species Lepidochelys olivacea. The sequence continues at coordinate 35,436,432 of NC_140421.1, forward strand.
CACCGCCCCCACTCCACCCTTTTCACCAAGGCCCCTGCCCCTTCCCACCCCCTTCCCCTGAGCCTGCTGCACCCTTGCTCCTCCCCCCTCCATCTCAAAGCCTCCTGTACACTGCAAAACAGCTGATTGTGGCGGGCAGGAGGCATGGGGACAGAGGGGGAAGTGCTGATCAGCAGGGCTGCCGGTGGGCAGGGGGTGCTGGGAAGGCTGATGGCGACTTCTGACGTATTACTGTGGCTCTTCAGTAATGTACATTGGTAAATTCTGGCTCCTTCTGAGGCTCAGGTTGGCCACCCCTGAGCTAATGTAACTACATACACACTCTGGGTGTGTAGTAATTCTACGTGCAATATCAAAGTATAGACAGAAAAATACAAGAAACACTGTACAAGAAACACAAAGTCATAACAGAAAGATAGTCTCTTGCATTTTTCTGTCCCCTCTTTCTCCCCACCTTTCACCCCTCCAAAAGCACTGGGAAACACCTTTTCCTGACACTACTAGGTTTTATAACTCAGGCGTAACAAATAGCTGTAGCAGAGGAAATTATGTAACTGTTTTATGGATTACTTTTCTTTAGTTTGCTATTAAAATAACCACAGAATAATAGAAATGGAAGGCTGGAAGGGACCTCGAAAAGTCATCAAGTCCAGCCCCTCCTCTGTGGCGGGACAAAGTAAACCTAGATCATCCCTGACCAGTTTGTGTCCAACCTGTTTTTAAAAACTTCCAAGGATGGGGATTCCACAACCTCCCTTGGAAGCCTATTCCAGAAGTTAACGACCGTTATAGTTAGAAAGTTTTTCCTAATATCTAACCTAAACTTCCCTTGCTGCACATTAAGCCCATTACTTCCTGTCCTAACTTCACTGGACATAGAGAACAATTGATTACAGTCCTCTTTATATCATCCCTTAATATATCTGAAGTCTGTTAGCAGGTCCCCCCAGTTCTCTTTTCTCAAGACTAAACATGACCAGTTTTTTTAACCTTTCCTCATAGGTCAGGTTTTCTAAAACTTTTATCATTTTTGTTGCTCTTCTCTGGACCCTCCCTACAATTTGTCCACCTTTCCTGAAGTGTGGCACCCCAAACTATACACAGTGCTCCAGCTGAGGCCTCACCAGTGCCAAGAAGAGTGGGATAATTCCCTCCTGTGTCTTACATATGACACTCCTGTTAATACACATCAGAATGATATTAGCCTTTCTTGCAAATGCATAATACTGTTGACTCGTATTCCATTTGTGATTCACTATAAACCCCAGATCCTTTTCAGCAAATCCTTTTACTATCACCTACCCACTTATTCCTCATTTTGTAGTTGTACATTTGATTTTTCCTTCCTAAATGAAGTACTTTACACTTGACACTTTATTGAATTGTATCTTGTTGAATTCAGAGAAATTCTCCAGTTTGTCAAGGTAATTTTGAATTCTAATTCTGTCCTCCAAAATGTTTTCAACCCCTCCCAGCTAGGTGTGATCTGCAGTTTTTATAAACATAGCTCTCTACTCTATTATCCAAGTCATGAATGAAAATATTGAATAGTATCAGACCCAGAACTGACTCCTGCAGGACCCTATTAGATATGCCCTCCCAGTTTGACAGTAAACCACTGATAACTACTCTTGGAGTACACACTTTCAAAAAGTTGTGTACCCATTTTATAGAAATTTCATCTAGATCATTTACCTAGTTTGCTTATGAGAATGTCATGTGGGACTGTGTCGAAAACTTACTAAAATCAAGATATATCACATCTATCACATCACATCTGCTTCCCTGCTATCTACTAGGCCAATAATGCTGACAAAGAAGGAAATTAGGTTGGTTTGGGATTATTTGTTCTGTACAAATCCATGCTGGCTATTCCTTATTACCCTATTATCTTTTAAATACTTACAAATTGATTGTTTAAAAATTTGTTCCAGTATCTTTCCAGGTATCGAAGTTAGGCTGACCAGCCTATAAAAAGGGGAACAAAGAGTACCTCTCTTTAATTCCCCAGGTTCTATGTTTACCCTTCTCCAGTCTTCAGGGACCTCACCTGTCCTCCAGGAGTTCTCAAAGGTAATTGCTGATGGTTTAGCTAGTACCTTCAGTAACCTAGGATGAATTTTAACAGGCCCTGCCAACCTGAATACATCAAACTTATATAAATATTCTTTAAGCTAACCTTTCCCTATTTTGGCTTCCATTCCTTCCCCATTGTTAATATTAATTCTGTTGAGTATTTGGTCACTATTAACCTCTTTAGTGAAGACTGAAGCAAAATAAGCATTAAACACCTCTTCTTTCTTAATGTCACCAGTTATTAGCTCGCCTTCCCTCCTAAGTAAAGGACCTACATTTTCATTCATCTTTCTCTTGCTCCTAATGTATTTAAAGATCCTCTTCTTATTGCCTTTTCTGTCCCTTGTTAGGTGTAACTCATTTTGTGCCTTAGCCTTTCTGATGATGTTCCTACATTTTTGTGCTATTCTTTTGTACTCCTCCTTAGCCATTTGTCTACTTTTCCACTTTTTGAAGGATTTCTTTTTGATTTGCAGGTTTTTAAAGAGCTCCTGATGGAACCATATTGGCCTCTTACCGTTCTTCCTATTTTTCCTTTCCATCATGACTGTTTGCAGCTGTGTTATCCTTGTGAAACTGTCAGCTCTCCTGAGCTCCTTTTTCCCTTTGATTTTCTTCCTATGGGATCTTACCAACCAGTTCTTTGAGTTTGGTAAAGTCTGATCTTTTTGAAGCTAGTGATTGCTAGTGGAGTAGAAAAACCAAACAAAAACAAATTCACGTCAAAAAATAGTTTCCCACCTAGATACCAATGTTTCTTCAGACAATACAAGAAATTAACAAACATAAACGTGGGGTCTCAAAACAGAGAAACCTTTCAGCTTCAGCACAGGGCCTCTGATCCAACAGACTGCACTGTTATTTTCACTAAGACAAATAACTAAGGAAACAAAACTGAAAAAAAGTAAATCTATTATGAAGAATTCCCACATGTTATTTTATGAAAAAATCTATAATATTAACCTCTTGGTGTGCAAGCTACAAGGATAAAAAATTGCCCAACAAATCAGGATGTAGAAAGGGCTTTCATCAACAGGGAGACATACATCAGCCAACAAGTTCCAACAAGCTGAATAATCAGAAACAGGGAAAAACCTGATCTAAGCATTAATAATTCAATTAGTATTCATTGAATAAATTGATTTTAATGAATTTATTTCACATCACTGTTGCTGTCCAATGTACTTTTATAGGGTTTCCATTACAGTTTAACGATTATTAGAGTATGAATCTGCTAAGTACTCCCTCTTTAAAAACAATAAGGTGATCTGAACATAAGAAATAATTTTGAAAGTGCTAAAAGGGACAGTAAGAAGTTTTAGTATTTAATAAAAAAATAATTTAACTGCTTAAGACTGCATATTAGTTACAGAATGTGTGTGCAAAATGTAAAGAGAATGCATACTACTTTTGGGCCCTGATTTTAAATTTTGTTTAAAAAATTAAATAAATTAAAATTAGTTTCTGCCATGACCCAAATTTGGGATTATTTGTTTTCTCATCTGCAGGTAATGTCATCACCTACAGTCCCAGAAGAGTAAGGAATATAGCTCTTGGCTTTGCAAAAGGGACCGGTTTTCATTAAAAGATATATGGCTCAATTCATGCATATGACTGATACTCAGCAGGTCAAGGGAAAATCACAAAGGAACTCATGGGGTGGTGGTGAAATCCCAATTCCCCAATCCCACTTATCACCTGAGCTGTATTCTGTAATTATTGTTTAACTCATGTAATGTTCTCCCATCAGCACAACAGATAATATGACTTAAGCCAACAGTCCAATTAACATACACTGTGTTAACTTAATTCAGTGTATTGAAATATTGGGGAAAACTACATTGGCCATAGCATTTACATATACACAAGCTTGCATTTGCACAATACAATATTTAGCAGTCATGTGACCTTTAACAAAAGCAGACCCCATTTCTAATTTACAGCTGTCACTCTGACTTGAGCTCACCCAACATATTCTGAAAATTACAGGACAAGTCTCTGTCTGGTGAAGCATGCAGACCCGTTAGATCAGCTATTGTAGTTCTCACATTTGTTGGACTCCATTATGGCATACAGTCACAGAGCCATGATGGAGACAGAGTGGCGTTCTACTGCTCCAATGGAGACTCCAAGTGACATGGTGCCTCCAGAAGCTCTGGACACTATGACTGTTGAGCCAGTCAGATAGAAGATGCTCCCTTCTGCACTAAGATATGTCCCACTATGCTTGGCTCTTGTAAAGGATGCACTCACACAGGGGACAGTCACAATGCTGATAAACTATAAAGTAGAGATATACAGAACAAGGTAATTTAGATGAACAGCAAACCTGGTATCAGCAAAACCAGTCTGATTTGCTTGGGTGCACCACAATAATACTCTAAAAATACATATGAACTCCTTGATATTTAGCTATCACCTGGCATTCATCAGTTGCTGAAGTGATGGAACATAACACCACACTATAATTTTTTTGCAATATATCAGGTAAAATTTTAAAGCAAACATGCTGATTTTGGATCCAATTCTCATGCTCTTTTATCTAGTTGGGTGGCTACAAATCAGTGCTGTGTTAAGTCCAAGTGGCTGAATTTTTTAAGCAAGGTGCTTTGCTGCTGATAAATCTCAAATTAGAAGTCAATTTTTATTACAGCTTCCACAGGTTCAGATTTTGTTGCAAGGGAAAAAGATTCTTTAAATCTTTCCCCTGTTGCTCAACTGTCTTTGCCCAAGACACCTTTTCACATCATAATTCTTACATTATTCACCAACAATACCCATTTGTTTTCTGGGCTCCACTTGTTTTTATATTAACATCTTCTGCATCATGTGAGCTTACATACGGTAAGTTTTATGTGTAAAGAAAGCCCATAAGTAAAACTATCCACTATCTAAATGCTCCTTTTGTCTCATCCTGTTTAGCATACATTTCTGGATACACAAATCATAGAGGTACAAGCACTTGTGCTGTCTTTAAGTGTGCAAATACCTCAGCAAGAAGCAATGCCTGCTCGTACATATTATCACAGTATAATACAACAGAACAGTTCGTGTTCCTGGTATCTTTCTTAAAAATATTGTAATTGACTTATCAATGAAACTCAACCAGCCATAATATAAAGGTCAAATATTTTTTTACACATACACCCACACCCACTTTGTACAATACTGAAACACATTATTTTCCTAGCTGGCATGACATGGCATGCAATTTTACACACCATGCTGTACCAGCTTGTGGTAACTAGATAATGATCATTATCACTGAAATCAAATAACTCATTGCAAGTCATCACTGTAAATGACCTCTGGTACACATCAGTTTACACACAGGTATATATTTGCTAAGCTTTTTATCTGTAGACAAAAATAGTCCAATTGCACTGTGGGAGTTTTATGAAGAAAAGCAAGGCAAATTATATTCCCATTTGCCAGCTAGTTTGCTTGCTGTGGTTTGCTTGAAACAATGAAGACAACCAGTTCCTCCTCCTCATTTGTTCTGATAAGCAGGATGACAACTAATCAGCATTTAGAGTGTTCCTACTCTTTCTCCTCCCTTCTCTGCTTATACAGTCTGTTATCTTCCAGTCAAGAAATTTGTAAGTCTTCTCTGGCACCCTAAGACCTGGTCTCCAAAACCAGGTTTCAAAACAAGAAAGTCTTGTAGGATGAGCGCCTGTGGGACTATGATAAGCCTTCCAGTGTGTGACAGACACACACAGACAGTGGGTTCTGTATAGCAGTGCCCTATGAGAAAACACCCTGGGGAGGGAAAATAAGACATTCAAGGCTGAACTAAAAAAGGAGCCTGCAAGTGAGGGAAGTGTAACCTCCAACCTCTTCATCCACTTAGCCTTCACGTAGAGCTTCTAACAGAAGATCTGCCCAAAGCATTCTGCAGTCAAGGGCTAAGTCTTCAGACACTTCCATAATAAAAAAAAGTACAGAGAACAGTAGGTGTCAAGATTCCTACAAATGATCAAAAACGTTTCCACTGGATAATGGACAATTGTTTGAAGAGTCAAAGTTTACTTTAATTTCACGTTAAATTATTGTTTTGACAAGAGCTGATGGAACTTATGCCACTAAATGCTTTTCATCTCATACACTTTGTTTAAAAGACATATACACTTGGCTTTCCTAACTCAAACACCATATTATTTTTGGGGCCTGTAACAGGGCACAGGTGGGCCCCTCTATCTTCTGCCACTTTTGCACCCACAAACCAGCCAGAGACCTCTATTTTGGTGCAATCACCCATGCTCTCTATTTACAGTACAAGTTCCCACCACCTTGTAGCTACAGACAGCGTCAGACTTACAGCCTTAGGGACTACTAGATTCTACAGCCAGCAGGGGAGCGCGGCCTCTAATTCCCTAGCTTCTCCCTTTCCTCTCCCGCTGGCTTCTTTCCTGCCAGCCTTTATGTAGCCCCCGGCTAATGATGCTGGCAGCTGTTCCCTGTTTGCCACTTAGGCCTGGGCTCACTCAGCCAGCTCCAATTCCTTTTTCCTGATTGGAGGTAGCATGACAGAGGGCTGGCTCAGGGTTTCCTAGCCAGCACCCTGTCACAAGGAGGAGAAATCTCCCTTAGCACTGATGAGCAAAGAGACTTACACTGAATTACACTTGCTCTTTTAATGCTTGCACAAGTAACAGCAGGTGCACCTTGATCCCTCCTATTCTCTGCCTGTGGCACATACTAATCTAGACTCCTGTGGGTTGCAATTCTTTGGTCTCATTTAGGTTGTTGGGTTTAGTATGCGGGTGCCACTGTTGGTGGCCTATGACATACAGACTAGATTGAATCTAGTGGTCCCTTCTGGCCTTAAACTCTATGAGAAACAGGAGCTGAAGATTCAGACAGTAGTAAAACATAAGTAGCTTAATGGACTCATGTATAGCAAAGGGGAAAAAAAACACATGGACAACCAACACGAGCATCATTGCTCTGAATGTAAAGTCATATCTGCTTTATTTAAAACAGAAGCTAGAGGGTAATTTTGCACAGTATCAATACTAGCTTATGGCTCACTAATAGCCACAAGGCTGGAAAACATCACCTTCTGCTCTAGATGGGCTTCAACATTGCAATGAATCAGTTTGTCAAGATCTTTTGTGTCCTCTTGGGAAGGGCAAAGAAGAAAAGCAGCCAGCCCTATTCCTTCTGCTTCCAAGAGTAGCTGCAACCTACAGCTGACTCTATCTTCCTTGAGAAAGATTTAGAGGACTACAATACCAAGGTTGTTAACTCTGCTGCATGTTAAGTGAGGGCTTTCAGTTTCTTCTCCACTATCATGATTAATTCTTCAGTGGCAGTCAGAGATCCTCTAGACTCCTCTGTCATTTTAAGAATCACACTGCTTTATGGATCATAAAAGTCAATCTGATTGAGTCAATGAAAGATCTTGTAACCCAGAGTATTTTATGCCATGCTAACACTCTCATGTTGGTATATAATCCTCATAAGCATCGGTGTCCAGAGATGATCAAAACAGTAAAATTAGCTGAATTGAATGATACTGCCCATATATTTCACACGTTATTTAAAATCTCTCTGCAAATTGATCTTTTCAGATGAGCCTGTTCAAATGAACATTTCTGGATGCCTCCTGTATTTCCTACTTTGCTGTCATTTTCTGTTGGGCGGGTTATTTGTGATTTCATTTTTTAAAAGATCAAAAAATATCTGATTTTAAGCAATAACCTCAAGGTAATGGAGCACTAAAGAGCTATGAAAGCTGATGGGTTTCCTCATATTTGCAGCCTTGTGGAGTTAATCTGGGGGGATCCTATGTTTCTACATGTGCATACTAGAGACGGATGTCAGTGCATACTGGAGACGGATGTCAGTGAAAAGGAGTTGAAGTTGAAAAGTAACTTTCTGGGCTAAATTCTGTATCAACTTATATTTGGTGTAACTTCAGTGATGTCAAAAATACCACCAGGTGTAACTTAGCATGTATTTAGGCAGATGAACTTTTGCCGCCAGTTTGAATGACATGGCTCTATATTTCACATAAAGCTACAGGAAATTTGTGGTATTATCTTGGTCAAATGGTCAATTAAGTAGCACTTGAAGTACCACTGAATTAATCACAAGTTTAGCTTTTTAAAGAAATTTGTATTAAACTCCTGTTTGCTGGATTTCAAAGCTCCTTCCTAAAAGGGATATAGTTTTATGAAGCAAAAATACTGTACTCGTGCTATTTCATAAAAATTATATAAGCAGTCAGTACCAACTCTTTAATGGGCTGCTGAAGCAGATGTGTAGAGGGGAAGCATTCTTGAAAGGTAAAAAAAGAAAAAAGTAAAAATCGGGTTTCAAGGAGATATTGCAACATTAACTTAGCCTCTCCTGAGGCCTTTGAGCTTGAGAAAATTTCCCATTGTGGTACTCTTTAGAAAAGTATGTGCAATTGTGCAGTTACTCTCTAGTACATCAGAATGAAGAGCAGAACAAATATTCACTTCACAATGTACAACAATTGAGAGGCATTCTAATATACCAGGACACCGGCTTTGTTGCAGCCAGACCTAGCACAGACATGTAGCTTTCTCTTCACTCCCCAAAACAGTTCTCTGTGCTTGGGACAAGTAGCCTCCATTTGCAGAGTTCAGAACACAGGTAGACTGTAATTACTGTTCTGCACCATGGGCTTCTTCACATAATTCAGCTTTGAAGTCCAGCTGCAAAATGTAAAGGCCTGTGTTATCTCAAACAATAGAGTTTGTTGACAACTAAGATTCCTTCTTTCTAGGCCCAATCTCATGGGTATCAGTGGCAACAGGAACTATCACTATTGACAGGATAACATTTAAGGTATCTGATGGCTTTAAGATGCACTACATCAGCACAGATGCTGTTGAGCTAGAATTTTGATTTCCCCCTTTTTTTTAAAGCAATAACCCAATTTTTACAAATTTCTTATGCTGGATACATGTTATTTATAACATTGCCTTGAAAATGGAACATCACAATCCAAGTTATTTATGTGTCCTTGAATAAGACCGTTAAAGAGATATGGTCATCTTGAATTTTTAAAAATTACGTAATTAAAATAACCATCAGTTTAAGAATGGCATGTCCTGAATTTTACTTCTTTAAAGAACACCTGTAAAAGAATGGAAAGGGTTTTCTGCTTCTCTGTTGATACTAGGAAAGTCTTGAGAGCAACGCCACCAAACATCCTCTTCGTTCCCTGTGCACACACACCTATCTGAGACCTACAACTTTGCCACTGTTACTGGTAAACAGCTTTCTGTAAAGCATGGGAAAGACCTTGTATGTGAGGTCCATCCAGTGCAGCGGATGAAAGAAAAGACATGATGCTTGTGTACAACAAGCAGGGAGAACTGGAAGTCCTGGAACAGTCAAGGAATTATGATGTGGTTGGAATAACAGAGACTTGGTGGGATAACTCACATGACTGTGGAGTACTGTCATGGATGGATATAAACTGTTCAGGAAGGACAGGCAGGACAGAAAAGGTGGGGGAGTTGCACTGTATGTAAGAGAGCAGTCTGACTGCTCAGAGCTCCAGTATGAAACTGCAGAAAAACCTGAGCATCTCTGAATTAAGTTTAGAAGTGTGAGCAACAAGGGTGATGTTGTGGTGGGAGTCTGCTATAGACCACCGGACAAGGGGGATGAGGTGGAAAAGGCTTTCTTCTGCCAACTAACGGAAGTTACTAGATCGCAGGCCCTGGTTCTCATGGAAGACTTCAATCACCCTGATATCTGCTGGGAAAGCAATACAGCAGTCCACAGACAATCCAGGAAGTTTTTGGAAAATGTAGGGGACAATTTCCTGGTGCAAGTGCTGGAGGAACTAACTAGGGGCAGAGCTCTTCTTGACCTCCTGCTCACAAACCAGGAAGAATTAGTAGGGGAAGCAAAAGTGGATGGGAACCTGGGAGGCAGTGACTATGAGATGGTCGAGTTCAAGATCCTGACACAGGGTAGAAAGGAAAGAAGCGGAATATGGACCCTGGACTTCAGAAAAGCAGACTTTGACAACCTCAGGGAACTGATGGCCAGGATCCCCTGGGAGAACAACATGAGGGGGAAAGGAGTCCAGGAGAGCTGGCTGTATTTTAAAGAATCCTTATTGAGGTTACAGGGACAAACCATCCCGATGTGTAGAAAGAATAGTAAATATGGCAGGTGACCAGCTTGGCTTAACAGTGAAATTCTTGCTCATCTTAAACACAAAAAAGAAGCTTGCAAGAAGTGGAAGATTGGACAAATGACCAGGGAGGAGTATAAAAATATTGCTCGGGCATGCAGGACTGGAATCAGGAAGGCCAAATCACACCTGGAGTTGCAGCTAGCAAGAGATATTAAGAGTAACAAGAAGGGTTTCTTCAGGTATGTTAGCAACAAGAAGAAAGTCAAGGAAAGTGTGGGCCCCTTACTGAATGAGGTAGGCAACCTAGTGACAGAGGATGTGGAAAAAGCTAATGTACCCAATGCTTTTTTTGCCTCTGTCTTCATGAACAAGGTCAGATCCCAGACTACTGCACTGGGCAGCAAAGCATGAGGAGGAGGTGACCAGCCCTCTGTGAAGAAAGAAGTGGTTCGGGACTATTTAGAAAAACTGGACGAGCACAAATCCATGGGGCCGGATGCGCTGCATCCGAGAGTGCTAAAGGAGTTGGAGGATGTGATTGCAGAGCCATTGGCCATTATCTCTCAAAACTCATGGCGATTGGGAGAGTTCCTGGATGACTGGAAAAAGGCTAATGTAGTGTCCATCCTTAAAAAAGAGAAGAAGGAGGATCTGGGGAACTACAGGCCAGTCAGCCTCACCTCAGCCCCTGGAAAAATCATGGAGCAGGTCCTCAAGGAATCAATTCTGAAGCACTTAGAGGACAGGAAAGTGATCAGGAACAGTCAGCATGGATTCACCAAGGGCAAGTCATGCCTGACTAATCTAATTGCCTTCTGTGATGAGATAACTGGCTCTGTGGATGAGAGAAAGCAGTGGACGTGTTGTTCCTTGACTTTAGCCAAGCTTTTGACACGGTCTCCCACAGTATTCTTGCCAGTAAGTTAAAGAAGTATGGGCTGGATGAATGGACTATAAGGTGGATAGAAAGCTGGCTAGATTGTCGGGCTGAACGGGTAGTGATCAATGGCTCCATGTCTAGTTTGCAAGTGGAGTGCCCCAATGGTATCAAGTGGAGTGCCCCAATGGTCAGTCCTGGGGCTGGTTTTGTTCAATATCTTCGTTAATGATCTGGAGGATGGTGTGGATTGCACCCTCAGCAAGTTTTCAGATGACACTAAACTGGGAGGAGAGGTAGATACGCTGGAGGGTAGCGATAGGATACAGAGGGACCTAGACAAATTAGAGGATTAGGACAAAAGAAATCTGATGAGGTTCAACAAGGACAAGTGCAGAGTCCTGCACTTAGGACGGAAGAATCCCATGCATCGCTACAGACTAAGGACCAAATGGCTAGGCAGCAGTTCTGCAGAAAAGGACCTAGGGTTACAGTGGACGAGAAGCTGGATATGAGTCAACAGTGTGCCCTTGTTGCCAAGAAGGCCAATGGTATTTTGGGATGTATAAGTAGGGGCATTGCCAGCAGATCGAGGGACGTGATCGTTCCCCTCTATTCGACTTTGGTGAGGCCTCAACTGGAGAACTGTCTCCAGTTTTGCCCCCCACACTACAAGAAGGATGTGGAAAAATTGGAAAGCATCCAGCGGAGGGCAACAAAAATGAGTAGGGAACTGGAACACATGACTTGTGAGGAGAGGCTGAGGGAACTGGGATTGTTTAGTCTGCGGAAGAGAAGAATGAGGAGGGATTTGATAGCTGCTTTCAACTACCTGAAAAGGGGGTTCCAAAGAAGATGGATTTAGACTGTTCTCAGTGGTAGCAGATGACAGAAGGAGGAGTAATGGTCTCAAGTTGCAGTGGGGGAGGTTTAGGTTGGAAATTAGGAAAAACTTTGTCACTAGGAGGGTGGTGAAACACTGGAATGCGTTACCTAGGGACGTGGTGGAATCTCCTTCCTTAGAAGTTTTTAAGGTCAGGCTTGACAAAGCCCTGGCTGGGATGATTTAGTTGGGGATTGGTCTTGCTTTGAGCAGGGGTTGGACTAAATGACCTCCTGAGGTCCCTTCCAACCCGGATATTCTATGATTCTCTAAGACAGGAAGTATGGCTAACCATCTGCAAAACTAACAATACCTAAAGGGTACATCCCTGGGCCCACTGAACTGAATGGAAGGTTTGCTATTGACTTCATTGGAATTAGGACTTGACCCAAAATATCATCAAATTCACAAGGTAAAGAAACTTAGAAAAATGTTCCTTTTAAAATCTCTAGATGTTTCAGTTATAGTAAACTTATGTGTTGCTTATAACCATAGTAGGTACAAACATTTTCAGAAGGAAATATTTTCAAGTTGATGGTTTCTCTTGAAGAACAGGGTATACAAGTATTTTTCTCATAAAGCATGTGAGAGCAGTTTTCTATTATTTAACATATGAATTTTGCAGTACATTCATATTCACTTATATCCAACACATGGTAGAATGCACATAAATAAGTTTCCTTTTTATGCTTAAGTAAGTCCCTGAGAGTTGTACAATACATACCCTGACAATGACTTACACAGCAGGACACAAAAATAATTTAAAGCAATAGAAGTCATTATAGAAGTACCAGGAAATGTAAATAATTTTATCTGGTTTTTCTAGCACAGCTAGTTTTCAGGGGAAACTCAAGCTACAGAAGTACAAAGCAACATACAAATACTAATCAGTTTTATCTTTCCCTGTACTCTACCTGACTGGGTTAGCTATTTAAACAAACAGTTAAACTAACCAAGCTACAGTAAGATGATCTCTTACTTTATTTTAAAATTACATATGCTCTACCTGCATTGTGGACACAGCCTCAAGAAGTCATGTAAAATTCTAAAAAGTGATAGATCTACTTCTAGTTCAATGGCCCTGCACATTTCAGTCTCTAAAGGAAAAATATTAGCACAGTCTGCCTGAAGACTGATATGCAGTATACTATTTTTTTAAACAACCCCTATCATAAAGTCTGACACTGAAGCCAACTAGATACTTAATATTTATATACCTGTTGTAAAAATATCTGGTCACACCAAGTGTTCTGGCTATTTGGCTAGTAGTCCTTCTCTGACAATCTAGTGTGAGCCAACCTCCTCCACCCCAAACATACACACATTTATAACATTATCACCATCCTTTTAGTACATCAGAAAGGTAAATAAATACTGAGCCCCCCATAGTTCTTTTTGCAGTACAACAAGGAAGTGTACTATGTTAAGCGGCAGTAGCTAGACAGTCTTTATTGGACACAAAGGACTACGGTTTTGCTGTATTGCTTCTAATAAGTGGATTTTAAAAATATATTTTTAAAACTATCACTTTTTTCCTTTTTTTAAAATGTAGCATTTCAATAAATATATTAACTTTCCCAAGTCATCCCACATTTTGATGGATTGGACATCTTCTATTTCACTTTAAATCAGTTTACTACAAAATACTACCAACAGTTCAGTAAATGTCCAAACTGAATGTTTCTTATGGAAGCGGTCTTACTGAATAGCTACAGCACCTTATAAAAACCTTCCATTTTAAAACCAAAAGAAAACCTAAGAATGGTCACATTAAATCCATAGGAAAAACCCGCTATTGATATTGATTCTTGGCAACAAGTCCTCTTTTTCCCCACTAAAACTTTTATATTAATAACAGTACATTTTAATTTACAGGCTTCATGCCTAAATGCTCTTAACATACACTTTCTAATCATCCTTTGAGAAAAGATATAATGAAAAGAAAAAAAGTGTTAAGAAATATATATCAGCTTTATATGCCTTGGCTTTGATTATCAGGAGTGCGGAGCACCCAGAGCTCCTCTTGGAAGAGTCTTCAACCAAGAAAAAAAGGCGTGCACTTGCTCATGACATTGTTAACTAATGTGGTAATCAACACCAAAACAAAATCTTACAAGGGCAGTTTGTAGTTTTCATGTCTATATTCTTTACCTCAACCTTCTAACACATGGAAAAGTTACAAACTGTCTTGTCTTCACTAGGATTTTACTTTGTTATTTACCTCACATTAGCTAACTTGTGGTAAGAAAAAACACTTTTTTCCCCTAGTAAAGACAAAGCCAGTGGGAGCTCAGCAATTTTTTGAGGGCTTGTCTAGACTAAGATGAAAGATGTGTTTTTAAAACATGCTAGCTCCAACATTTTAACCAACATGTTTTAACTGGTATAGATAAGCCATATTTAACCTCTCTGAAGTTCACATTAACTGGTAGAGGTATTAAAACAAAATTTTTGCCCTGTCCACACTAAAGTTTGTGAAAGGTTAAAGAGTGTTGGCTAACACACTTAAAAAATACCTTATTCTAGGCAAGCACTAAGTCAGGCCTGGGATGTCCTGGGTTAGACACTTAGGATCTTTGGAACAAAAGATGATGGGTATTTTTGAAAATGTGTGCCACCATCTCTTGTGCCTTGACTATCCATCTGCAGGATAACAGATGTTTTAAGGGTTAGTTAATTAATGAATATCAAATGCTTTGAGAAAAGGAGCTACAGAATTGGAATAATTTAAATTAGATAGACAGACAGACAAAATCTCTTAGGCTCAGCTCATGAACAGAGTGTTTGAACCCTCCCTCCCAAAGTGATATAGACAGATAGCCTCTAAAAGAAAAAACAGAAAAATATAAAGAAAGAAAATTAAACTGATGTTGATGTTTATTTTTATCTATGTTCTTGTTTTCTAATTTTTCTAACAGAAATTGAATTTAACATGGTTACAGAGAAATAAAAGCATTTACAGTTCCTCTCTCAACACTTAGAGGATCAATTTGAAAGAAAAACAAAATTCAAAAACTTATAACTTAAAACTAAGCAGCAATGAGCTCTGCCTGTGTTGAGCTTATTAGAGGATCAAATCAGGGCCTTAGCACCTGGACCAATGAATGCTAGTTAGCAGAATCATTATAAGTTTACATAGTATCTACATTTTAGTTTTAAGTGGAAAAATGGAAGCTTATTTTTTCCCAAATTTCTGTAAGACAGAGGAATAATTTCCCTTGTAAGAACATTAATTTTGTTTTCTTAAAACTACTCCAGAGAGGCATCTATACCTATTTTCCTCCACAGCTACATTTTCTAGCTCTAGCAGGGTGGTGGGCAACCTGCAGCTCGTCAGGGTAATTTGCTGGCGGGCCGTGAGACAGTTTGTTTACACTGATCGTCAGTAGGCATGGCCGCCCGCAGGTCCCAGCAACAATGGTTCACTGTTCCCAGCCAATGGGAACTGAGGGAAGCAGCGGCCAGCGCGTCTCTGTGGCCCACGCCGCTTCCCGCAGTTCCCACTGGCCAGGAACAGCGAACTGCGGCCACTGGGAGCTATGGGTGGCCATGTCTGCTGACGGTCAATGTAAAAAAACTGTCTCATGGCCCGCGGGCTGCAGGTTGCCCACCACTGCACTGGCACCTGAAAATAGAAATTAAAAACTACTGCAATTACACGACCAGTGTACACAGTCACTACTAGGATCCAGGCAGACTCCATTCTATTCCCACTCATCTGCCCCTCACCATAAGCACCGGTCTTTCACCCACCATTAAGCAGCTGTTGATAAGTATGGTTACTCAGAGAACAGTACCTACTTATTCCCCATCCTACCATCCTCTCCCTTCCGCAGACACACAACATGAAATCACCATTTTAAATTAATTCAAATATACCCATTACCTTGAGACTGTAAGCCTGGCAACTGAACAGCAATGTACAAGATTCACCTTCGGAATAGTATGTACTGTAGACAGGATTGTTAGAATGAAGAAAGACTAAATGCAAAGCCAAGATTGCTGGTGAGATCTATCAGCTACTTATTAGCATGAGATTTAGAAAGCCACATGACAAAAGGGATAAAACAGCAGAATACAATCCACAATGCTGTACTCCAAAGGAAGCAACATAAAAATATCAATGCTATCTGTTAATACCATCTAAACATTTGTAAATGCAGTGCTGTGGAAACACTGATCTAAAAAGCAAGCAAAAGTACTGACCTACTTCACAGCTCTTCATGTTCTGACTGCCTCCTATTAGCTTTAAGGCTACAACTCATCTTCATCCTCATCCATTCAAAACTATGATCCAGCATTTTACTGAGGGCTTCCCTTAGTCCTCATATTCTAAGAAATCTGCAAGGCTATTAATGAAATGCAATGTGGAAAATAAGCTCACTGAAACCATGTCACGGTACTTAAACTATGATGGAAACTTCTTCCAAGAATTCCTGCATAAGTTATCTTTGATGTTTACAGAAGACTTGCAGTTCCATCCCTCAGTTAGCAAACTTCTGTGTATATCTCCTAAAGGGGAGCGGGGGGGAGCGAGTGTCTGTCTTTGCCTCAGGATAAATGAGAATGATTTCAATTGTCTGTTCTTGACCGTCTAGTAAGATAGGATCCTGCTGAAGACCAAGTTCCTGGCAAGATGCAAGGAGAGGAAGACCTTTGAGTACAACTCTAACTTCATTAGAAAAGTAATTAAAATACTGATCCATAAAAGAATGTCTGCAGTAGAAGGTGGGCAAGTAGAAAGTACAGCATCTCTGGCATTGCAAATTCACTTGTGGAACACCTGAACTCCATAGGCAACATGGTGGTATGATGAT
Organism: Lepidochelys olivacea; assembly: GCF_965140295.1. Taxonomy (NCBI): domain Eukaryota; kingdom Metazoa; phylum Chordata; order Testudines; family Cheloniidae; genus Lepidochelys; species Lepidochelys olivacea. Next base: position 35,453,216 of record NC_140421.1, read on the forward strand.
AAGTCACATGATATAGGGCCCTAAAGGTCAAGGGGCCAGGGTCATTTGAAAACTAAGTTGGGAACAGATCAGTGATGATGCTCATGTTCAGAGGGATACAACACAGAAAGATATAAATGTGTCCTTAGTATCCATGTTTATAAGTGATTTCTACTGTAACTTCTTTAACTATTAGCTTTCAGAAACATCTTCAACAAGTTATTTGCCATGGGCCAGTCGGTCAGTGAGATATAAGAATGAACTGAAGTGAACTGCGATATTGTGAACTTTGTTTTATTGTGTAATTGTGAAAGTTTACCTGTGGTTTAAGACTTGAAGAGTGTAAGTAGCAACTAATAAAGGACATATTTAATGAGACACCAGTGATAGCTATGCTGTTATTCTTAAAATTAAAACGTTTCTGTAACTTTAGAGGAAACACATTTTTTTTATTTGCCTATATATGACATGAATAAATACAGATTTACAGGTTCTAGCATGCAAATGTATCATCTTATATGACAGGGATAAAGCATGCATGCAAATCGTGCATCAAAGTCATGAAATGAGCAACGAATGCAATAAAAATATGGTATTCAAAAGTTTAGCAAAGGGACAGGAGGCACCAAAGATGTTCCTCACCTGCCATTTGGTGTATTTGCCAATAATTTCACAGGAGAGCCTCCTGTCCAAAGCATCAGATTCAGAAGCTAATATATTGCCCTACACATTTAAACCTTGCAACACTATGCTGCTGAAATACAATGCAATATAAACAGTTATCAAAGATTTATAATAGCAGATGAAGATTATACATTGCCACTGTGAAGTCAATGAAACCAAAAATTATCACTTAAATTGGCAGATTTGTGCAGACCACCAGCACAGAGTTATCTCTACTGTATTCTGCCTTTTTTCTTTTGAAGGCATAGCCACATGAAGGAAATTTTTTTCTCAGCTTTTAGCCAGCTAAGCCCTAAATAGTCATTGGTTAAACCCATATATAGGACTTTGTACTGTATTAAAGTACCGGTGTTTGCATCATGTGCATTTCTCTAGATGTCTAGAAAAGATTAATTCTTCTAGTCATTTTGTGACAGGGTCTCCTTAAGTAACTGTAACTAGCATATTGTAAAGAATATTATGTTGAAACTGCAGGTCCAAATTTCTAAAATCCAACAAATATATGACGAGGAAGTGCAGCATGTATCTACAGTGTTGATTAGGCCAAGAGAATTGGCAACATTCTAATACACACAGAGAGCAACAATGCAATATATCCAATCAATATTTATTGCAACCTTCTATAGAAGCAATTTCCATTTTGGTGTGTTCTCTCAGACATGATGCTCTGAAACAGTTAAGTAACATAAAATATGCAGGTTATGGGTTATATATGTCACAGATGAAAATACAGAGTTTATGCAGCATTACATAATCCACTCATTGGTTTATGGACCCATGGTCCCCTTGGGAGTGTCACAAATCCAGATTGTCCTAGAGTGATAGGTTTTGTATTTACATATTTGAAAGAGCTAAAGAGTTTATTAAACAAAAAAGCCACGTTAAAAAAAGAGGCAAGTTATTTTGGCTACACACCTAAAGAAGCTCAAGAGCATCAATTGTTCCAGTAAAGGTCAGCTATGGCACCTATTTCAAAAACAATAAATTATAAAGATACTGAGAACTCCTAAATCCATCCTTTGGGGAGTGAGGGGTCTGTTATCATAAGTACAGAACAAATGCAGATCTGTACTTGAAGATGACAGAATAGAAGTGGAACAATAACTGTCAGGCACAGAGGCTGATAGCTGAATTCCGCCCAATAAAATACTGGTTTTGTGCTACAGCTCAATGTCTCATGGAGACACAGTTGAATACCCCACATTCTTTCCACTAGTCCAGATTTAGATATCCATACCATGAATACGTTCTCCTATCCTCCACACAGCTTCACCGACCAACCTATTTTAACTGATCATTACAGTCAGTCTAGAATTCTTGAGTGATCTCGTCCTCCCTCCTACTTCTGCTATGCATTATTTTAATAGTAGAATTAGTCCTTGTAACCATTAGTAATAGGCAAACTTCAAAATGTTCACAAGTTTGCTTCAGATAAGCATCCAAAAGTGGAAGAGATTTTATGCAAAAGTTTTTGAGAGCCCCCACTGGTCACTAAACCCTCTCACGCAAAGGTAACCCCATTGTCCTCTTGGCAAGCGTGACTGAAGTATTCTTTCTCCCCCATCTTCTGATGGATCTCCTCTTCAGGAAACAGTTTGTGGCCTGCACTGCCCCACACATGCCAAAATGACCCAAACACACACCTCCAGTTTTCACAAAATGTGGCTCACTCATCTATCAGGAACATGTAGGGTTTCCTTATGGAATTTTGGAAGGACAGATAGGGTGGGATTCTTAACCAGACCCTTTGGAACCTACAAAATGGATAAGTCTCAGAGGTAGGAGGCATCAGGTAGTTTTTTAGTTTAGATAAACCCATCCTTAGTCATCAGTCCATAGCAATACTAAGTTATCTTTGACTATTTTAGTTGGTATCCTAGGCCTGTAATGCAGCCTTTGACATACAAAATCACTCACTTTATGCACAAAGGAATACTACTACAAAAAGGCTTTATAAGTAGTTCAGTGTGTTTATACATATCAATACCTACAGATGTAAATACATACAAGCATGTGTGTATTTATATGGCACCCATCATGGTATTTAAGTGCAATATATGTGGTAAGTATGATTCACACATAAAAAATACAAAAAGCTTAAAACCTAATTTAATTACATTTGCACTTTTATAGGACTTTCCATAGAAAGTCTAGAATAATCTATACATCATCACTGTGATGGAGAAAAGTTTTATCTCTATTTTATAGAAAGGGAAATGGAAACACACACATTATATGACTCACTTGAGGACACACACAAAATCTGTGACAGAACTAGAAAGAAAAGCCCAGACCTCCCAGTGCCCAGTCCTGTGCTTCAGCTACTAGACAAGTCTTTGGATCTTATTTTTGTGTATCTTCTTCCATTCTTGATTGTAATATTAAAGGGGGAAATCTTTTAAGTACAGAGAATAAGCAATGTATTAAGCCTAATGAAGTTCCTTGTGCTTTAAAAAAAACCCAAAAAACAAAAAACTCACCTCACACAGAATAAGACCTGTAATTGATGAGACACTGAAATGGGAAAAAACAGTTCACATATATCAGGTAGATGACTATATCCACCAGTCTACTGTAGAGTTTTAAATCCCAGGGTTTTTTTAAAGGCCATTCATAAAACTATATCAGAGGTGTCTGTCTTCTATTAATGTTATGTCCTGTGACATCCAGTCAGCGAAAGATAAAAAATATGGCATTAACTTTTAGCGGCGGAATGAAATGAACATGGTGCGTGGTACAAGGTGACCCAGCCTAGCTTAACTGAGTACCAAACTATAATAAAATAAATCCTATGATCTTTATACTGGAAAAAGAGTAAAAACTGTAAAGACCAATTTTATTGAATCATGCATATTTCAGGCAGCTGAATCCTCTGCAACTACATGGTCCTTGCAAGAGCATCAATATTGACAGGGTGAACTGAGTCCTGGTGAGATCAGCTCTCCCCGAAACTTCATCTTCCTGCTAGTACTCATTTTCTCTGTAACAAAACCCAACATAAAAGTCTCAAACTTAAGCATCATTGTATGCACACAGTAAAACTATATTAGATGTTTCATCTAAGTCCCAGTGACTAGTGAGTGGCAATTGCAACCCACAGGTGAAAAAAGAAAAGAAAAAAAAACACACATCAGGTTGGGTGTGTATTTAATGAGGTTCCGCCATGACAAGCTGCCTAGCATTAACGCCACGCAACAAAGGGCTTTCAGGAACACAAACTTTGACCACAGTTTATAGGTCAGCTCTGGCCTTTACTGTGAAACCCTCCTATGGTCCGGCCTCCTCCAGCGAGCAGATTATCCCACATCTGCCTGCCAGGGCTGGCTCTAGGTTTTTTGCCACCCCAAGCAAAACGTATTTTGGCCACCCCCTTTTTTTTTTTTGGCTTTTACACGTGTTTGCACTTTTCAATTTTTGTTTTGTTTTGACTGTTTAAAATTTTTAAAAAAATGAAAACAGAGAATTTGCAGTTAGTGAAATAAAACAAATTTCCTACTAGTGTACTCATTTAATTTTAACAAAAGTCACAATTACAAACAATTTGGGTTCAACTATACACTGTAATGAAAAACGTTATATTTCTCCTTGATTGTTGACTTTTTTAAAATACTTATTTGAAGTACGAGATATTTTTCTAATTCTTTTCGCCGTTTCTCTCTTTGTGGCTGGTAGGCAGCACAGGAAAGTCATTTTTGTTTTTGTCCCAGCATTTTAGCCCTATAACCCCTGGCACCGATGCGACACTGAAATTGGCACAAATGGCACCGATAGGGCAGCACAGTACACACATTTTTTGTGATTGTGATTTCTAATTTAATTAATCAATCAATAACCTTTAACGTTTACACATTTACGCACGTTCACGTTATGAGTGACCGTGTCATGACGTGACACGATATTTTTCATGTCACACTCCTATTGCACTACTGGAGATTTTTTTTTCCATACATTGGAGTTTTCTGAAAAAAAAAAAGGCTGGCCGGAATGCCGCCCCTGGAAATGTGCAGCCCCAAGCACGTGCTTGCTTTGCTGGTGCCTTACGCCGGTCCTGCTGCCTACTGCAAGACTCTTACACCTTCCTCTGAAGCATATGGTACTAGCTGCTGTCAGACACAGAATACTGGAGATACAGGACTAGATGAACTGCGGGTCTGATCCAGTGCGTCATTTTCTATACTCCTCAGCTCACACATTTCCACTTGTCAAATTCCCACAACATGTTGCCACTAAAATCGTCCTCACCTGCCACTTTGATTGCAACACATTCCATCTTGTGATTTGGCTTCCTATATCTTCAGTATCACATTTAAATTCCTTATCTTCCATGCTCAGCTCCACCCCTATCTTTAATCTCTTCTCTAGTTGCCCCTTTTACTCCCTCTGTGTACCCCGTGCTCTGCAAACTCAGGTCACCTTGTGTCATAAATATAAAGGGAAGGGTAAACCCCTTTGAAATCCCTCCTGGCCAGGGGAAAGCTCCTCTCACCTGTAAAGGGTTAAGAAGCTAAAGGTAACCTCGCTGGCACCTGACCAAAATGACCAATGAGGAGACAAGATACTTTCAAAAGCTGGGAGGAGGGAGAGTAACAAAGTGTCTGTCTGTAGTCGTTTTGGCCGGGGACAGAACAGGAATGGAGTCTTAGAACTTTTAGTAAGTAATCTAGCTAGGTATGTGTTAGATTATGATTTCTTTAAATGGCTGAGAAAAGAATTGTGCTGAATAGAATAACTATTTCTGTCTGTGTATCTTTTTTGTAACTTAAGGTTTTGCCTAGAGGGGTTCTCTATGTTTTTGAATCTAATTACCCTGTAAGATATATACCATCCTGATTTTACAGGGGGGATTTCTTTATTTCTATTTACTTCTATTTTTTATTAAAAGTCTTCTTGTAAAACACTGAATGCTTTTTCATTGTTCTCAGATCCAAGGGTTTGGGTTTGTGGTCACCTATGCAAATTGGTGAGGCTTTTTATCCAACATTTCCCAGGAAAGGGGGGGTGCAAGTGTTGGGAGGATTGTTCATTGTTCTTAAGATCCAAGGGTCTGGGTCTGTAGTCACCTAGGCAAATTGGTGAGGCTTTTTACCAAACCTTGTCCAGGAAGTGGGGTGCAAGGTTTTGGGAAGTATTTTGGGGGGAAGGACGCGTCCAAACAGCTCTTCCCCAGTAACCAGTATTAGTTTGGTGGTGGTAGCGGCCATTCCAAGGATAACGGGGGTAATATTTTGTACCTTGGGGAAGTTTTAACCTAAGCTGGTAAGGATAAGCTTAGGAGGTTTTTCATGCAGGTCCCCACATCTGTACCCTAGAGTTCAGAGTGGGGGAGGAACCTTGACATGGTGGCACAGTGGTGGGATTAACCTGAAATCATTTTGAGATCCAGTTGAGATTTTTTGAACTAGAAATACAGATTTTAAAAAGGAATTTTTAGGAAGTCCAGAAGGCAGCTTTGAAACTGAAAGCAGCTTGGTTTCTCTCTGCTTTGTGGCCAAGCAGAGACAAAAGGGGATTATCTTGTGAATTGCAGGTTTTCTTGCCTGGAGGCAGGGTACTTAACTCCTGCAGGGAAATTCACAGTCTTCCAACCCAGAGGTTTTTTTTTTTTTTTCTTTTCTTCCTAAAAGTAAATAGGGGGTGTGTGCTCTACCCATTTGCCTGGAGACAAAAGTGGCAGGGTTTTTTTTTAGGATTTTGATTTTTTTTTTTGTTTTACAAGGAGCACAGGTTTGAAAAGAATTTTTTTTTTTTCTTTGGGCTGGGTAAGCAGTTTTCCAAGTAGTTGGAGGTTTTTTGCTTTAATTTGGGCCCAGAGCAGAGACAAGGGAATTGTCTTTTTCTGTAGGCTGACAATCACTATCAGAGAATAGGTATTCTATTCCAGCACAGCAAAATTTTACAGCCAAGTTTTGTTTGTTTATTTCTAAACCTCGGGTGTAAAGTTAGTTAAAAACAGAGAGGTTAGAATGGCCAAATCCTCAGCTCGACTACAGCTGGAATTAGCCAAATTGCAGGCTGAGGAAAAACAAAGGGAACATGAAAGACAGATAGAACTCATGCGGCTGGAGAAGGAGGTACAGGAGGCTGCCCACAAGAGGGAAATGGAGGCAAGGAAGCATGTGGAGGAGATGGAGAGGATAAAGGCCCAGCAGAATATACCAACAAACCCTAGCAATCCTTCTCCAGGTACCACTTCCCATCCCAGAAAGTTCCCCACCTACAAGGCAGGTGATGATACTGAGGCCTTCTTAGAAAACTTCGAAAGGGCCTGCCTTGGGTACAACATCTCTACTGACCAATACATGGTAGAGCTGAGGCCGCAGCTCAGTGGACCCTTAGCTGAGGTGGCAGCTGAAATGCCTAAAGAACACATGAACAAGTATGAACTGTTTAAATCCAAGGCGAGAGTCAGAATGGGGATAACACCCGAGCAGTCTCGTCGGAGGTTCAGAGCCCTAAGGTGGAAACCAGACATGTCATTTACCCGACATGCCTACCACATTGTAAAACATTGGGATGCCTGGATATCAGGAGCAAGTGTTGAATCTCCAGTAAATTTGCCCTTCCTAATGCAAATGGAACAATTCTTAGAGGGTGTTCCTGAGGAAATAGAAAGATACATCCTAGATGGGAAACCCAAAACTGTAATTGAGGCAGGAGAGATTGGAGCCAGATGGGTGGAGGTGGCAGAGAAGAAGAAAACTGGTCGCAGTTGGAGCGGAGACCAGAAGGGACCACCCCAGACCACACCCTATTACCGGGGGCCGCCCAAAGCCCCACCTACCTCCCAAAGAACCCTCCAGACCCCTTATCGTCCCACCACCCCGTTCTCCAGCAACCCACCTCGCCCCGGTGACCCGTCAGCTGGACGATGTTTTAAATGTAACGAGCTGGGGCATGTAAAGGCCAACTGCCCCAAGAACCCCAACAGGTTACAGTTCATTGCACCGGAATCACACCAGAGGTCCACAGGCCCAGATACCTCCCAGATACCCTTGGAGCGGAGGGAAACTGTGAGTGTGGGTGGGAAGAAGGTCACCGCGTGGAGGGACACCGGAGCACAAGTGTCAGCTATCCATGCTTCCTTAGTGGACCCCAATTTAATCAACCCAGAGATCCAAGTGACGATTCAACCCTTCAAGTCCAACTCTTTCAATTTGCCTACAGCCAAGTTGCCTGTCCAGTACAAGGGCTGGTCAGGAATGTGGACTTTTGCAGTCTATGATGATTATCCCATCTCCATGCTGTTGGGGGAAGACTTGGCCAATCATGTGAAGCAGGCCAAGAGGGTGGGAATGGTCACCCGCAACCAGGCTAAACAAGCCGTGAGGCCTAGCTCTGTTCCGGAAACTTCTATCAGGACCCAGTCAGAGGTGATGGACCTGGACCCCAGGCCAATGTCTGCAACAGCAGTAGTGGATCCAGTCCCAGAGACCCAGACGGAACCAGTCCCAGAACCGGAACCAGCCAAACAACCAACACCAGACCCCGTGTCAGCACTGAATCCAGTACTTGCAACCTCAACACCAGAGGGCCCCACCGAACCTGAACAGGCAGCAGCCGATAACCCTACACAAGAGGCTCAGCCGGAGCCTGAATCCCAACATAGTGCACCAGCGGAGAGCGGTTCACAGTCAACAGAAACAGCTCCATCCCCTATATCGCTTCCAGAGGGACCAAGCCTATGTCCCCAATCCAATGAGGAACTGATGTCTCCAGCATCAAGGGAACAGTTCCAGACCGAACAGGAAGCAGATGAAAGCCTCCAGAGAGCTTGGACGGCGGCACGGAGCAACCCACCGCCTCTCAGCTCTTCTAATCGATCCAGGTTTGTTGTAGAAAGAGGACTTTTATACAAGGAAACTCTTTCTGGGGGACACCAGGAAGACTGGCATCCTCAGAGACAGTTGGTAGTTCCAACTAAATACCGGGCCAAGCTCTTGAGCTTAGCCCATGATCACCCTAGTGGCCATGCTGGGGTGAACAGGACCAAAGACCGTTTGGGGGGGTCATTCCACTGGGAGGGAATGGGCAAGGATGTTTCTACCTATGTCCAGTCTTGTGAGGTGTGCCAAAGAGTGGGAAAACCCCAAGACCAGGTCAAAGCTCCTCTCCAGCCACTCCCCATCATTGAAGTTCCATTTCAGCGAGTAGCTGTGGATATTCTGGGTCCTTTTCCGAAAAAGACACCCAGAGGAAAGCAGTACATACTGACTTTCATGGATTTTGCCACCCGATGGCCGGAAGCAGTAGCTCTAAGCAACACCAGGGCTAAAAGTGTGTGCCAGGCACTAGCAGACATTTTTGCCAGGGTAGGTTGGCCCTCCGACATCCTCACAGATGCAGGGACTAATTTCCTGGCAGGAACTATGAAAAACCTTTGGGAAGCTCATGGGGTAAATCACTTGGTTGCCACTCCTTACCATCATCAAACAAATGGCATGGTGGAGAAGTTTAATGGAACTTTGGGGGCCATGATACGTAAATTCGTAAATGAGCACTCCAATGATTGGGACCTAGTATTGCAGCAGTTGCTCTTTGCCTACAGAGCTGTACCACATCCCAGTTTAGGGTTTTCTCCATTTGAACTTGTATATGGCCGTGAGGTTAAGGGGCCATTGCAGTTGGTGAAGCAGCAATGGGAGGGATTTACACCTTCTCCAGGAACTAACATTCTGGACTTTGTAACCAACCTACAAAACACCCTCCGAACCTCTTTAGCCCTTGCTAGAGAAAACTTACAGGATGCTCAAAAAGAGCAAAAAGCCTGGTATGATAAACATGCCAGAGAGCGTTCCTTCAAAGTAGGAGACCAGGTCATGGTCTTAAAGGCACTCCAGGCCCATAAAATGGAAGCATCATGGGAAGGGCCATTCACGGTCCAGGAGCGCCTGGGAGCTGTTAATTATCTCATAGCATTCCCCACCTCCAACCGAAAGCCTAAGGTGTATCATATTAATTCTCTAAAGCCCTTTTATTCCAGAGAATTAAAGGTTTGTCAGTTTACAGCCCAGGGAGGAGACGACGCTGAGTGGCCTGAAGGTGTCTACTACGAAGGGAAATGTGCTGGTGGTGTGGAAGAGGTGAACCTCTCCATGACCCTTGGGCGTATGCAGCGACAGCAGATCCAGGAGCTGTGCACTAGCTACGCGCCAACGTTCTCAGCCACCCCAGGACTGACTGAACGGGCATACCACTCCATTGACACAGGTAATGCTCACCCAATTAGGGTCCAACCTTACCGGGTGTCTCCTCAAGCTAAAACTGCTATAGAACGGGAGATCCAGGATATGTTACAGATGGGTGTAATCCGCCCCTCTGAAAGTGCATGGGCATCTCCAGTGGTTCTAGTTCCCAAACCAGATGGGGAAATACGTTTTTGCGTGGACTACCGTAAGCTAAATGCTGTAACTCGCCCAGACAACTATCCCATGCCACGCACAGATGAACTATTAGAGAAACTGGGAAGGGCCCAGTTCATCTCTACCTTGGACTTAACCAAGGGGTACTGGCAGGTACCGCTAGATGAATCTGCCAAGGAAAGGTCAGCCTTCATCACACATCTCGGGCTGTATGAATTTAATGTACTCCCTTTCAGGCTGCGAAATGCACCCGCCACTTTCCAAAGACTTGTAGATGGTCTCCTAGCGGGATTAGGAGAATATGCAGTCGCCTACCTTGACGATGTGGCCATATTTTCGGATTCCTGGGCAGACCACCTGGAACATCTACAAAAAGTCCTTGAGCGCATAAGGGAGGCAGGACTAACTGTTAAGGCTAAGAAGTGTCAAATAGGCCTAAACAGAGTGACTTACCTTGGACACCAGGTGGGTCAAGGAACTATCAGCCCCCTACAGGCCAAAGTGGATGCTATCCAAAAGTGGCCTGTCCCAAAGTCAAAGAAACAGGTTCAATCCTTCTTAGGCTTGGCCGGTTATTACAGACGATTTGTACCGCACTACAGCCAAATCGCTGCCCCACTGACAGACCTAACCAAAAAGAAACAGCCAAATGCTGTTCAGTGGACCGGAAAGTGTCAGAAGGCCTTTAACAAGCTTAAAGCGACACTCATGTCTGACCCTGTACTAAGGGCCCCAGACTTTGACAAACCGTTCCTAGTAACCACAGATGCATCCGAGCGTGGTGTGGGAGCAGTTTTAATGCAGAAAGGACCTGATCAAGAATTCCACCCTGTAGTGTTTCTTAGCAAAAAACTGTCTGAGAGGGAAAGCAACTGGTCAGTCACTGAAAAAGAATGTTATGCCATTGTCTACGCTCTGGAAAAGCTACGCCCATATGTTTGGGGACGGCGTTTCCACCTGCAAACCGACCATGCTGCACTAAAGTGGCTTCACACCGTCAAAGAAACTAACAAAAAACTTCTTCGGTGGAGTTTAGCTCTCCAAGATTTTGATTTCGACATCCAACACATCTCAGGAGCTTCTAACAAAGTGGCTGATGCACTCTCCCGTGAAAGTTTCCCAGAATCAACTGGTTAAAATCGTCCTTGAGATGTGGAAAATATTGTTAATCTTTATGTACTTGGTAGTATATTTAGAGATGCATGTGTCTTATTAACTCTGTTTTCCTAGAGCTCCAGGAAGAAATCCCAGCCAGTGTTTCACCCTAGCTGAGATTTGGGGGGCGTGTCATAAATATAAAGGGAAGGGTAAACCCCTTTGAAATCCCTCCTGGCCAGGGGAAAGCTCCTCTCACCTGTAAAGGGTTAAGAAGCTAAAGGTAACCTCGCTGGCACCTGACCAAAATGACCAATGAGGAGACAAGATACTTTCAAAAGCTGGGAGGAGGGAGAGTAACAAAGTGTCTGTCTGTAGTCGTTTTGGCCGGGGACAGAACAGGAATGGAGTCTTAGAACTTTTAGTAAGTAATCTAGCTAGGTATGTGTTAGATTATGATTTCTTTAAATGGCTGAGAAAAGAATTGTGCTGAATAGAATAACTATTTCTGTCTGTGTATCTTTTTTGTAACTTAAGGTTTTGCCTAGAGGGGTTCTCTATGTTTTTGAATCTAATTACCCTGTAAGATATATACCATCCTGATTTTACAGGGGGGATTTCTTTATTTCTATTTACTTCTATTTTTTATTAAAAGTCTTCTTGTAAAACACTGAATGCTTTTTCATTGTTCTCAGATCCAAGGGTTTGGGTTTGTGGTCACCTATGCAAATTGGTGAGGCTTTTTATCCAACATTTCCCAGGAAAGGGGGGGTGCAAGTGTTGGGAGGATTGTTCATTGTTCTTAAGATCCAAGGGTCTGGGTCTGTAGTCACCTAGGCAAATTGGTGAGGCTTTTTACCAAACCTTGTCCAGGAAGTGGGGTGCAAGGTTTTGGGAAGTATTTTGGGGGGAAGGACGCGTCCAAACAGCTCTTCCCCAGTAACCAGTATTAGTTTGGTGGTGGTAGCGGCCATTCCAAGGATAACGGGGGTAATATTTTGTACCTTGGGGAAGTTTTAACCTAAGCTGGTAAGGATAAGCTTAGGAGGTTTTTCATGCAGGTCCCCACATCTGTACCCTAGAGTTCAGAGTGGGGGAGGAACCTTGACACCTTGTCACTCTTCTGTCACACAAACTAGGGCCAGGTTTGTTGAGGTGAGCAGAACTTTCAGTAAGGTCAAGACATGGCAGACCTTGAGACAAGATATAATTTTCAGCTGAAACCAGGTGGATTTGGCAAAATTTTGCTCTGAATTCTTGAGGTCATTTGAATCCAAAATTTGAAAGATGTGAACTCATCTGAGGGAAAAAAAAAAAAAAAAGGATGCATACAAAACCCTATGAATTCAAAACTAACGCATTTTGCATAGGTCTGCTTTCCCCAGAAATAGCTGCTTTCTAATTATTTTAAGAAACTGATCATTTTAAGACCCATTCAGAGCACACCTGAAAAAGTGCCAATGAAGTCAAATGAGGTACTTCAGATTTTTCATTCTCCTTTGGGTGAGATATTCAAGCTATCAAAACATCTTCGAGAGTTAGTTACTTACTCACTCATTTACTGCTCACAGGCTCTGCTTTAGCACTACAGAGAGTTCAATTTCATCTGAGACAAACACTTCCCATTTTAAATATGGGGAAGTTCAGTAGCACTCTACTGAACGAATGAAGAGCTACTTCAAACAAATTCAAAATAGTATACTGTAAATTTATTGAAGCTGCAAAAATAAATTTACAAAAAAAAACCTGCAAAAAACAGTTGAAACACTAACATTTTTCAAAACTCTATGCACAAATTAACATAGGTGAATACATACAGCAGGGCATAGAGAATGCATTCAGCATACCAATTGCAAATAGGAACAACTCTACAGTAACCCCAAAGTGATTTCTGGATATTACCTTGCATTGTTTGCAATGTGACACTGAAATGTCACAACTGTCACTGTGTGTTGATGCAATACAACAGTGCAATCATTACCTCAATGCCAGGACATTATGATTGTTTGATGCTGGAACTTTACTCAATAGAATGGATTCAATTCAACTAGCCAAATCTGGGTCACAGAACAGAATTTTGCCCAATATTTACCTTTCCTCTACCCCCACCCCTGACTTGGAGGTAGGAGGAGCTAAAGATTTTTCTTCCCCCTCTTCTTCATCCCCATCCTTTCAGGTTGCTAGGACAGAGTGTTTTTCCTCTCACCCTCCTTGCCATTTCCTGAATACAGTATTTGAAAAAATGCTGTGCATATCTAGATGTATGAGACACCACGAGGATCAACGCCTCCCTAGCTCTGTGCGGCACAAGCAGAGAAAGAGGCTCTGAAATCAAACCCTAAAACTCCACAAGTACTGTGGCTCCCTAGAGTGATTTGCTGAGTACCATGGGTATAGACCCAAAATGGGTTCTTAGACATTTAATAAAGGAAAGGTGGGTGCCCACCAGGAGTACTTTAACTTCTACTTCTTTTCATCACTCAGACACTGAGTGGTATGTTTTCAAAGTACTGCAGAGAAACTTAACCATGTAACCTATGGGGCCAGGTTCTGATCCCAGTTACTCCAGTGTAAATCCAGAGTAACTCCATCAACCTCCATCTGATTTCCTGATTAGCATCTGCCTTACTGGGCCAGAGCCTCAGCTATAAATTAGTACAGCTGCACTGACTATGGATCTACACCAGTTGGGGATCTGGCCCATTGACTTTAAATGTTATCTCAGCATCTATACTGTGCTGACAGCATTCCATTAGAAGTTGTACAATTCCAATGTGTCACAATGGACATATCTGGCATATATGGCAACATGCAGTCCAGGCACTTCAGAACTGGTTGAAGGGGGTCACAAAGTTAAAAAACAAACACACACTACTTTGAAAATATACCCCTACAATATCTAGAGATGGTACCAACACTTCAGTGATAAGCAGTTTCTTAACTGCTCCAGCCAGATTCATGCCAGCAAAACAGGCTGAAAAAATATATTTGGAGGGAAAACCAATATCTTTGTATAATAAAATGGTAATAAAATCTTTACCAATTATTCTAGTATTTTCTCAAAATAGGCATACTCTCTTTCATGCTTTAATTTTATGTTTTTCTTTGCCCCATGTTAAAGCACCAACATAATTATCCCCTATAAGGTTGAGTGAGGTCGTGATTATTTAGCTATTTTTTTTATTTGTGGAATTTAGGCGAGACTGTTCCAAGCTGTTTATCAAAGTAATGGCTTGATTGGCTTTAGCATTTTTCGTAATTGTTAAAAAAAAAAGTTTTCTATCAAACAGAGGGAGAAGGAGGTTAAATACTTTAATTACTCATTTGCAAAAAAAATTCTATTTGAACATGCATGTAATGTAAAGGGGCTCCTAATTTTGGAGCCAATTCTCAGGATTTAATGACACTGCTGTGTAACTGAAAATGTAAACTATGACTATATGGTATTAAGGCATATTCTTTGTCAATTTAATAACATATTACAAGTAGTATTTATAATGTTTTACTTCTCTTTTAAAGGTTTAAATGTGGAATTATCTTAAAAATGCTGATCACTTTCATCACATAGTGCCTCATCCTGATGTGGTTCAAGAGGTTTGTAGTATTTACCTAGAGACATTATATAGGACTACTCACATGAGGGCACCCTGATTCAGGACAGCATCCTGATTTAGAAAAGCACTTAAGCAGATCCTTAAAGTTAAGTACGTAAGTGCTTTCCTGAATGTGAGCCTTAGTGTATACTATTAAAACGTAACATGAACGCATCTAAGCGGCTCCAAACTGCTACTGAAAAGGTATCTTGGCACTTTGGGAGGAGGGGGAAGACAATTTAAAAGTCTCATTTTTTTCTCACCCCCCTTTTTCTTGACTATCCTTGCAGTTAGTATATATATTTTTATATCACTTCAAAATAAGAAAAAACTTTTTCACTCTCCCTTCTGCTTCCAGAATTTGTCTGCCACCACCATGCAGTATAGTGAACAGAATCTTGGTTATTCAGTGAGGAGGACTGATACTCCCCAGGTAGGCACCTGTACGCCATTTGAAAATCTCCTCCACAGCAATTTTCTAATAATACATAACAGAAAAAGCATTTTTTTCTTGTTGCTGCATGGTAGGGTTAAAAAGAACCACCAAATAGGTGTTTACATATGAAGTATCAGATAAAGTCCTGTTCGATTTCATAGGGATGGCACCAGTATGGTTCCATAGACATTTCTCTAAGAATTTAAGAGAATGGTCTCTTTTTTAATAGATTTCTTGAACCATTCAGTAGGATTTACTAGAGAATTCTCGCTCTGCTACAGAATTCTATTAATGGATAGTTTAAAAAAAAAAAAACAACCACTGTATAAAGAATTTTGTTCTCTATTAAATTCTAGAGTTTTCCATAAGAAAAATGGGGGGTGGGGATGAATATATGCCTAATTTTTCCCATCTGGTCTCTTCTCCCATTTCAGCTCATTAACTAAAATGGTGGCAATAATGACTATTACCTCTTAACTTTAACATAGTTTTGCTGATTCATGGATCTCAGACTGCTTTACAAGATTGTTCAACATCAGCTCTATTTTGCAGATGCGGAAACTGAGGCACAGAAAGATTTAGTGACTGGCATAATATTCCTCATAACAGAACCAGGAACAGAATCCCAATTTTCTGGCTCCCAATCTGGCACCATAGTAGTTGGCCCACAGTACCTTTCAGATTGACTGTGGCAGATATCAGGAGACCCACCTGTCAGTAACTGTCAGCCCTCACAACTCTCATTAAACATACTTAGTCTCTCTCCCAGCTCCTGGACTATGTCTAGCTATACGTTTGTACAGCGCCTAGCACAAAAATTCTAATAGATCAGAATAATCAAAGTCCGTTATTCTGCTTTCTTTTTTAAAATCTATATTCCTTTCCCACAGGCAGTCAGAAGTTTTTGAGGCGGATTAGCTTTCAGATTAAGTTACTGTATATAAAACCTCCGCACACAGAATGATTCCATGAAGCTTGTGTTTTTACTCAGGCAGGTTTCATTTTTTAATTATTCCTCATTGAAATATTCCTAATTGCAGCCTTCAGCAGTTCACTCATCCCTTAAGAAAAAAATCATATAGAATTTATTGAAAATGATAACTTTTGAAAAGGCATTTTCAGCCAGCCATTCTATAGACTTTACCTGTGAATTATATCACTTCTATAGAATGGTTTTTAAAAGCTACAGAAAAGATATCACTTCCGATTAAATTCTACTGGTTAAGAGTAATTTCCATAGAATCCTATTGGTTTCATCCCTATTAAATTCACTAGCATATTTTTGTTTGCTCATTACTAACAGTTGTCCTTTTCCATAAAGAAAGTTCCCCCTGAATCTACTTTAATGGCCAGACTGTTCTAATGTTCAGTTAATGCCTTCTTCATTTGTACTGAATAGTATTGTATCATGTACACAGATTCTGTAAATTTCAGAAATTAATTTGTTTTATTTTATTTATTTTGTTTTGTACTATGTTACATTCCCATGTAGTGCCCAAAGCTGCAGTCTTTACAAACTGGAGTTTGGGGTGCACAGTACTTCTGGATCAGGGCCTAAAATCTCCTTTTCCCTAATGATCACAAACCTAATTTTCCTAATCTCTCCTCATAGTTATGCCCCCTGAAGTCCAAAATTGCTGCTCTGTCCTGTACTTATTTCATTTTCCCAATATTCTTCCGCTAATGCTGTGCTCAGAAATATGCCCAAATTTTACCATAATTATATCAGCACATAGATCAGTTCAGCTATTTGTCTTATATGGCAGCTTTTTAACATGACATGCAATATTTTCATATCAACAACTACAGTGAGTTACAAATATTTGAAAGAAGTTGTGTAGGTTTTATTATTATTAGGTCTTTATGCTAAGCTTTTACTATTTTGTAATGTTAATGATCAGTAACCATGGGATCATGAAAAGACTTTCTTTAAACTTACAGACACAGTGATAAAATATTCTCACAGTTTCGGAACCTATGAAACATATGGCAATGCATGTTAAAATTTGCTCTCTGACTGACTTCTAAGAGTATTGTATACTACACATAAGCTACTTTTAAGGTTCTTCAGGGGATGTTAAATGCTACATAAACTTTACATAGCAAGTTTGTAACTCAATGTATCAGATTTTCTACTTTAGTGATTATTCAGCTGGTATTATTTCTTAATGGATTCTTTTTTAAAGAACTAGATTGTGATTAATTGCAGTCCATGATTATGTACATGAAAAGGATTGGTTTGAACCTTTGCCCTAGACATACACAAGGGTAAAAGGGAAGATACAAAGGTTATGGCTTAATAGTTTTACTTAAATAAACTGTGACATCTCTTAATAGACACAAATAATCCTATTTTTTGTGTTCATTAGATACATTTTTCACTGCCTAATGTAAGAAGCGATTCATGTACAATGAAATGGGCCAGTCAAACAGGTATTTGAGTTGGAGTGTATTTATATCTTATTTCATCAATTGAAATATACTTAGTGTGTCCTCAAAACCATGTTTAAAATATTACAGTCTCCATCTACATGTTTGTTTGGGTTTTTTTGGTCTTCTAAAACTTCAATATATTGTACAATTTAAGTTGGAGCAATACATACACCAGTATTAAACAGAATATTGTATTAGGCATAGTATCTGCTATTAAGGTTGAATACCAGCTTTTATCATAACTTCCTTTTTCAGGTGCTGAAATTTTACAAGGTTTGTATATACCCAAAGGTGAGCTTTCCTGAACATTTCAGCAAAATCCCAGCTACTCTTTTTGAGTTTTGTTTCCTAGGATGGTGGTTGGGGAAAGGGGGGGGGGGGGAGAATGGGGGTGGGGGAAATATACCCTAGCTACATTTCCCTCCATATATATTCCTATCACAAGTACTGTGTGTCACTAACTCAGCATCTGAAGGAATCAGAGTCAAATATGGCTCATTTTTTAGATCTCTGAAAGAACAAGGAATTGGCTTGGGAGTTATTTTTCAAAACTCTTTTATGCATGCACAATAGGGCTATTTCAAGGATCTCAGACTAAACCTTGGACACTGGAATCTGAAAACAATGGTTTTATTCTTAATTTCTGATTATTCTGTTTTAGGTCCTGTTCAGCTGTGACGATCTGGGAGCTCTTCAGCTGAACTTTGAAAGGACTTTAACCAACTATACAAAGTTTTTAAAATGCCCAGGATCTGGTAAAACATGATCCAGATGCTACGGACTGGCTTTGATACTACTTTGCACTTAACAAAATAGTAGGTTAGACCTCAACACCCTTTTTGAGGTAAGAAAACATTATTCCCATTTGAAAGCTAGGATAAATGAAACTCAGAGAAGTTAAGTGACATATCAAGAGCCCACACATTTATCTGTCTGTTAGGTCCATGCCTTTTCTATGGTGCCTCACAGGAAAAATCACAATCTCTCTTTGTTTCATTTTCTCCATCTGCAAAATAGGTATAATATTTACCCACCTTTGCAAAACCCCAAGATGTTTACAGATAGAAGTAGTTTTAAAATTATGAACACTTAAATTTGAATGACCCAGATTTTGATATTGTCATGAGTTTCTTAGTTGTTTGCAGTGTTGGTGCAGTCATACTGGTCCAAGGATCTGAGAGACGAGGTAGCTAAATACAAGTTTAGCTCAGACATTCTGCTTCCTTCCCCAGACTTGAAGAAGAGCTCTGTGTACCTTCCACCAACAGATGTTGGTGCAATAAAAGATATTACCTCACCTACCTTGTCTTTGAGTTTCTTAGCCACATTCTGAAAATGACTGGATTTGTTTTAAATGGAGCACAGCTTTGGGTGTCATTTTACAATTTAATAAATAATCTATTTAGTATCACAGGGTTTCAGTGTTATTGTCCAACATCAATGAAAATGTTCAGTTCTTTGGAACCCCAGAAGAGCAGAGTTCAATTAGTCTTATTTCATCACAGTAGAAACGTTAAGAAAATAACTAAGCTCACCATATTTACATGTCAGAATTTGAAATACTTTGACAATTCAAGCTTCATTTTATTATAGCACAAGTAGAGTCTCTTCTCTTCTAGGAACAGGATTAAAAATGAACATAGCTGATAAAATGAGGTGTAGCTCATTTTAACACTGTGTTTCAATGGTTGTGAAGTTATATGAGGACAAATATTCATTTTTGTTATCCAATGGGAGATTTAATTCCTGACAGAAGCAGAGAGTAAATGTATGCCAAAAATGAGTGGAAGTTTTGCTTTCCTTTTTAGTATTTTTATTTAAAATGCACCCACACTGATTTTCTAATTAACATAGACAGTTACAAAACTTATGGGAGGGAGAAATCACACCACTCAAGAGCTGTGCCAAACCCAACAAGGCTCTATTTGCAATACAAACTAAATAATACATGCAGGGTGCTGGAAGTAAACCAACTCCTGAACTTTTGACTGGAGGACCATATTTAATGAATCACCACCCCCCATCAGAAACCCCTAACAAGCACCAATGATCCTCCCTCGACTCCCCATAACCACTGAGCTCCCCAACACTTTTCAAAACCAGGGGGGAGGGGGGAAATTGCTTGCTCTCCAATGGGGAAGTAGAGGCCATCCTTCTCAGAATAGAGCTGAAGAAAGGTAAGGACCATCTACGTATGGCGTGTCAAGCTTTTAAGGTACAGGAAAGAAGACTGGCCAATTTCACAGCTCTGAGAACCTCCTTGGACTATATTCATGAACATTTTGCAATAAAAGTCTGAAGTCTGTTGCCTCCCACTTCCTCCTTTGTCTGTCTTGCAAATTTAGATTGTAAACTCTTCAGGCAGGAACTCTCTCGTATTACATATTTGTACAGAGCCCAATCTTTGTTAGTCCTCCAGATGCTACTATAAATCAAATAAGAAAAATAATTAATAATAAAGTCTGCATCACATCTGGACCTCACATCCATGTATAAGTTCAAGTGAACTCAAAGCAAATAGTTCACACAACTCTAAATCACGTCCACTGGTGAAATCTGAGCTTCCTCCTCCTCCCCCCCCCCCACACTTTCTCTCACTATTACAATTTTTTCAGTGCAAAACACATTTTTAATAAAACGTAACTTACAAACACTGATATTGTTGGGCAATTATGAAGATGCACATGTACAGATCTGAGCACAGGGCCCAGGAGCCAATTCCAGTTCTGACACAGAATCCTCCTGTGGCCTTAGAAAATCCACTTTGGCCCTGACACTGGAAAGACTTAAGCATGTGCTTAACTTGGGTGACATGAGTTTATGGACATATTTAGAGCTAAGCAGGTGCACAACTCTTGGCAGGATTCGGGCTTTAATACCTGTGCCTCTGGTCCCCATGTGTAGGACGAGGATAACACCACTGACCTACTTTTAAGGATGTTCCAAGGATTGCTGTCGAGCTCCAATTCTGCAACTGATAACACACGGACAGACTGCTGTGCCCTATCAGTTGTAGGATCCGGGGCCCATACCAGCGCTAACTATTTGAAAATGCTACTACATTAAATGTTAACATGCCACAGTTGTTACATGATCGTGTGTTCCACAGCCTCCAGTACCTGGCATAATATGAGAGATGCATTCAAAATGCAAGTGCAATATGGTTGTAAATTAATATATACAAATACACACACACGCAGTTTTAGAACTCACAGCTATGCAGTGGGGGAGAGAGAGAGAGAGAGGGCTGCACTTTCTAGCTTTCTGCAGACTTTTGTCTGAACGCTCCTTTGGGGAAGAAGCAAGAAAAATTACCTGAAGGCGCAATTTTGAGCAACTGAATTAAGATTAAAGAAAAGAAAAGGAGTACTTGTGGCACCTTAGAGACTAACCAATTTAGGTGCCACAAGTACTCCTTTTCTTTTTGCGAATACAGACTAACACGGCTGTTACTCTGAAACCTAAGATTAAAGAGTGGTCTCAGCCAAGTCACAACTCTCGGTCTCCTGAAAACCCCACGAAAACTATTTGACTGATGTCATCAAATTTAAATAATTCACCTGACGTCACACTGGAGAAGCCAACCATGAACACCTCACAAATTATTATTTTGATCCGATTGTTAAGAGAGAATTACAGGAAAACCTGCACTTTCCACCGTTATTAAAGCAGTGACCCTGGCAGCACTCTTTTGTGCTGGACTTTTTATATCTTCAAGCCTATTAATCAGATGGCAGTTCAGACTGATGTGCTTCAAATAGCTGACCCCGGCTAGTGCTTTAATTACTTGTATTCAATGGTAATTAAGACTTTTCACATTCAAGTTTAATTTAAAAAAATTAAGTGTAAAATTCAGTTGTCTAATAAAGAGTTGTATTCTTTCCTGTGCTTCAGCATGGACACCAAGGATGCAGCAATTTACTATTGACAAGCACTAAAGGAGCAGGTCATTTCACAAGTATAGTGTGGACAAAGGTGAACCAGGCAACTGATGAAATCTGTGGCCAAGGCGAAATAGCAATCTCTGAGCCAAATGGTAATAAAGTTACTGAAATGAAGCAATGTAACTTCTAAAGTGAGCTGTCATAAGCAGGATACAGGCTTCAAAGTGGCTTGTCTAAAGTAATTAAAACATTGTTCCTTAAGAACCAATCAAAATGGCTAACCCCACCACTGACAGTGTTCGTAGGCTGAACCAAACAACAAAGATAATAAAGTAAAAACAAGTAAGAAAGCCACCCAGTGGCACATCTTCTATAAAATGGATGTGCATGCATCGTAAGAGCAGAACTATTTACTGAAGTTGCAGTAAGTTGTATAAAGTAAAATTTCTTTTACTATTGTTTCCTGGTTCAGCATTACCACCTTGATGAGGGTTTTATAATGTAGATGAATCAGTACAAACATAGTTATTCAAACTTCAATATCCAATATTCCTGGTTAACCAAAAAGAAAGTCATTTTCCACCCCCCACCCCAGTATCTATTAATGACACTGATAATTTAATAATTGTCTAGAGGATAGGCACTAGACTAGGAGTAAGGAGATTTGAGTTCTGTTCCCAGCTCTGCTACTAACCTGCTGTGTGACCTTGCACAAGTCACTTCACCTCTCTATTTCTTTTCCCCCTAACTAACCTTTGTCTGTCTTGGCTATTTTGAGTGTAACCTCTTTGCGACATGAACAGTCTCTCACTACATGTTTTTACAGTGCCTTGCACAATGGGGCAGCTATCTCAGTTGAGACTTGTAGATGCTATTGTAATAATAAAAATTCATTCAATTATCTGAAAACATGCTTATCCAAATTTATTCAGTGTCCCTATAATATTCTGATATAAAAATGTGCAGCTTACAAAAACATTTTAATATTTATATTTGGTGTGCAGTTTAGTGACTGAATTTTTTATTGATTTTCATAAAATTAAGAACACCTGTAACACAGCTCTTAAAACACTAACAATGGAATTATTTAAATCATTTGTCTAAAAAGGAGACACAAGGAAGTTCATCTGGTTTAAGGCCTGATCCATCAAAGCATTTAAGCACGTACTTAACTTTAAGGACATGGGTAGTCTTATTGAAGCCCTTAAAGTTAGATATGTGTTTAAATAGCTTGCTGAACTGGGGCCTTATAGAACAGCTGAGCTCAATGTTCATGGATGTTATGCAAAATATTTATTATTGGACAATTTTTTTTTAAAAAAAGAACATTTTAGTGGCTTATATTACATATAAGTTAACTATAGAAACAGGCCACCAAATATTTTAGTCTGTTAAATGCAAAAGAAGAAAAGATTTTTAAAAGTACAAAATGTTTCCATCACAAGGAATTACATCTTTGAATATAACATTATTTCCTTTATATTTAGGTGATAAAACTGTAAATCTCACTTTATACTAAATGGCCTCCCTAAACACATGCAAACACCATATGTGAATAGGACCTATGAATTATCATTTATGTGGAATGTAAGGGATTTTTTCAAATACATGCATTTAAAATCGTATTTGGATCCATTTACCCTTAGCAAAAACCAAAACACATATCCCTCAAAGTTGAATGAAGCAATATTACAAGCATTGGAAAAAAATTAGTTTTGCTATCCAGTTGTGTTTTGTATAAATTTAATCTGTATTTTCAAGTAATATCCAAACGGAGCTAAAGAAAGGACATATGAACAGTAATTAGAAACCAGTAATATATTTATACACAGAAGTAAACAGTAACTGAATTTTGAAGCTGTATTTATTTAGGCTTAAGTGGGGAAGAAACATTATTAAAAGTTAATCAAGATTTGGTGACTAAAGCCACAAACTATAATGAAATGCCACACTGAGAGACACCAATCTTCCATATTTTAACAAAATATAATTTAACAATGAAATGAACTACCCTGTAGCTCATGCATTTTAGTTTGGTGATTTTTGTTTTGTTTTTTTGAAAGCATATTAGACCATCCCCAAATTAGAAATTATTCTGAAAGCAGGGACAGAAAAGCAGAGTTAATTTTCATGCTAACCAACAATGGAAGCCTTCCACACATTTATTTTGGTGGTGATCCAACTCTTATAAATCCAACTCATGTAGAATTACATACCCTGAAAAATGGGAAACAAGTCTATCCAGAATTAAGTACTATTTCTAGGATTATATGCCATGAGTGATGGTGGGCTAATGGCCCCAGCTAGATCACATGGTTTCTATTCATCCTCTGAACAAACCTAAAAGCTAAGAAAAGAGAATGCGAACAACTGATGTCTTCCTTACTCCCATAAGTTTTTACAGTCTAAAGTCAATCCTGAGATACAATGTCAATTTTATTTTTCTTACATAAAACCATATTCACCAGTGGGACTTGAAGACACTGGCAAGAGACACAATAATAAAATTGCAAAGGGAATTTGGTATTGCACCAGTTACCACTATCAGTAAATGACTACTTGCTTCATAGACTTTCTACTTATGTGAACCACTTCCCCCTCAGGTAAAGCTAAAACGTTCACAAAATCAGCCAGAAATAAACCATAAGCAAAAAACCTCCAACAACTTGTTGTTTAATAAGGAAACATCCTAAATGAATCCCTCTTCTCCTGGAGTTTTGAAATTTAATCAAATTTATCCTTCTTGTACAGAAAAGGTTTCTAGTTTCTCTAAGATGAGAGTTCAGTTACCATAACTAATGTCTGTTACTAGCTTTAGAATTCTAATTGTGTTTAATACAATTTCATGTTTCATCAAAGTACAAAATCAATACCATTTGTCCAGCATACAGGAAAAATGGAATCTATAAACTGCTCTTATTGAGTAATTAAACACCTATTATTGTCATGAGTAGTGAAACAATGAATTTGATAGATACATTTTTGCAAGAAAATACTGCAGTGATTAATACCTCCCTACGTATTAAATAAAAATGCCTGCCTTTTGTGCGGTAGTGCTGGCAGAAGAACAGAAATGAGAGAAGTAGTTGCCTGTGCCACAATAACAGGCTAACCTTGAACTGAACTCCTTTCCTCAAGAAATTAAATGCTGTAGCAGGACTTTAAATCCCTCCACTTAGAGCTCATTTGTGTTCCATGTAACCTGCAGTTCCTGAAGAGAACTCATTATCTTCTAAAGAAGAATCTTTCATCATATCTTTACAAATGTGTATATTGTTTCTGCAAAAAGTATTTCATATCAGAAAAAGAGATAAAGAGTATTAACCGTGTAAACAAGGCAAAAAGACTTGTATTGTTAAGACACTATTTCTGCTTCCTGGGAATTCAAACACAGAGTACAGTGTTAGAGACAAGAGAGTGTGGTTAAAGAAAATGTACCTTTACAGCAAAATTGTAATCTGTTAGACTGATGCTAAAATGCCTTTCTGTTGCTATATGCCTGTACCGCACAGACTCAGCCCCTCCCCCAATGCCCCTCCTGTAGCTTTGGCTTCATATTTTTCCTTTTCACTTAGAATAATGCACTAGGAACAACTATAGAGTACAAAAGATGAATCTATGGATTTGACACTTGTAAAGGGTAACCCTATTTCACAAAGTGAGATGGGACAAAAAAGAAAGAAAAAAAGGCCACAGAAGCAATAACTGCTCACCAAATTACCATTAGATTGTAAGATTTACAAGCCAATGTACAGTAAGTGCATATCTAATGGAGTTTGTCCTCTAAAAGAATATAGAGCAGATCTTTGCAGCCTAATAACGATGCAGGTTGTTATCTATTTTTCTTTACTTATTTTATATTTGTAGAAACAAAAGACAAATCATGCACCTAAATCCAGCATTTTTATACATATTAAAACAATGTTACAAACCTATACTAAAAATAACATACTATATGAGGAAAGGCTTTTGTTTTTTAGTTTAATCAAACATATTCACATTCTTCAGAAAGAGTGAAAAAGGGGTTTAACTGTAGCCAATATTCCCTTCACAGGAATCTTGTAATAAAAGCAGATCACATATTATAAATTTAGTTAAATGATATGATCTGGTGCAATTTAATGAAAGGTCTTTTTATTTTTGTAATGCACTTGATTAGAATTTTCAATGTCTTTTTGATAAAATATTTGAGCTAAGTTTCAGATCGTATTAATCATTAGAGCCTTAATCATCCATAACACTTACATTCAGATAATAGTGACAACATGAAAAGGATTCATGAAAGGCACTATTATTCGTGATCGATAGCATTTTGTCACCACTTTGATTGTTCTTATTCATATCAGCAAAACTGATAACAATGAGTTAACTTTAGAAAATAACATGGTAGCTCAAGCAATTATTTTAAACTTCACAAGAAATCAAATAGAAGCAACTGCTGGTATTTAATACCTATGTATACATTGGTTACAGAGTTCACAAACTACGCTATATTACCTTAGAATAAATAATCACATGCTGTATCAGGTGACTATGAAGTGACTCATGCCTCTAATAAAATAACTATTTTAGGTAGAAAAGGGAATTTCTGAAATGCGTAAAATAATCCAAAGAATAGCAAGGCAATCCTGCTACACGTCATTCTTCACTTGGATAAGTTTTAATTTTTCTTAAACTTCAACTTTCACATTTAAGTTATTATCCTCTGATCTAAAAATAAATTAGGACCATTTTTTTCCATTATCTGAATTTTACAGGAGTAACAAGCAATGCATAAGATCAGCAATGATAGCCTTGTTCTTTCAAACCTTAGTGAATCAAGTTCACTAAAAGGTGAAGTACTGGAATTATCAGTACAAGTAGCTGTGTCATCAAAGCCTTCCGAGAGGTAGTATATGGAAATGCCTAAACAAATACTAGCATAAAAGCTGTATATAGAAGAAAGGGCACTCCCAACATTTTTCATTAGAACAATTCCAGTTTCTGTTTTATGATGTAGCATTATATTATGGGCAAAATACAAAATCCTGACTCTAAAGTACTCTAAGTGTGAATGGGTTAAAGCTACGCTACAGTGAACCAGAGAATTTCAAGAAGATGATGAAGACCAGTTGACCACCTGATACTTTTTCAGCAGGGTGATAAAACTAAAGGATTGCTTTGATTTGCTTGAAGGATTACTTTCTATAGTTAATTGTTTAAAGTGCACAGTCTTAACAAAAAGAGAAAAAATATCAAGTAGGTTAATGCAGAGTGAGCTAATTGCAAGCTGATTAAATTGTGCAAAGCAAGAGATATTTCTAGTGTTACATACCATCACAAGGGCTAGTCTTTTCCACCCTGCTGCTGCAGCAAACAAGCTGATTTGCTAACAAAGTGGTCAGCTCGGGCATTTGCACAGCATCTCAGTAGGTCCACAGGCGGCTGCTTCCCATGCAGAGAATCTCAAGCTCCATTTTCCAATCTGATTACACGGCTCCTTATTCCAGCAGCCTTAAACCTTCATGGCAGTTTACCAACATTTTCATCACTTTTTCTTTTACAAAGCAAAAGAACTGATAAGCTCTCAGGTACCCAGGATTTCACAGTCGATGGCTGGCAGGCAGCCAGCTTCCCTCACCACACAACTGATTCGGGCCACAATGCAAAAAGCACACTGAATTTACCAGACAGCACAAAACTATTAGAATTTTGCAGTGTGTACAAGTCAGCAGCATGTTTCTGTCTTTACATATATAGACTCTTCTGTTTAGACACATCTAGGAAATGCCTAGACCTAATAACAATACTGCCAAAAGAAGCAATTCGAAACCAAATGAACACATGTTTATGAAGAAGGCACTACACTAACTAAATTGCACTGGCAATTTAGGACATGTGTTGTTAAGAGCATAATACAGAACTGAAATGAGCATCAAGATATTTTTGAACCATAGGGTAAATAAACACTTTGAACGATAAAAGAGCAAAAAGACAAAAACTAAATTTACACTGTTAACTCCAAAATATAACAGTGTAAATAGCTTATGCTGGTTTATATCTGCAACTATCAAAAAACCTGGAGGTGCACTGCAGACATACACACAACAACAGAGCGAGGTACCAATGTAAGTGCAACTCTTGTAAATCTTAAGGAATTCCCATACCCAAAACAAAAGGGAACCTTCTTTTTTCTCTCTTATTTTTATGCCAAAAAAGTATGTTTTTAAAGTTAAAATAAAACAATTACAAGTCTTTCGTTATGACAGCCAAGGCTCAGAGTTCCATTCAAACAATTGATATTCTATTTATTATTTGCATAAGCTCCCTGAAGCAGACTCTGAAAACTAATACAATGTGAAGTCAAAAGAATCTAGAATACAAATCTTTTTTCCAAGCAAAAAACAAAACATTTCTTACCCAATTATTAACTCAGATCATGACAACAGAATCCCACCCAAGTTAAATTTGAAAGATTTTTTTAAAGTGTAAAGTGCTATTTTGTATAGTGTCAGTTTTATTATAATAGACGGTGGGGCTAATAGAGAGGGAAATTATCAGTTATGGGGGGGAGGAGGATTTAAAAAGTACAACTAAGCTAGTGCGATGGCTCAGTACTCCAGATCACCAGTGCATTGACCCTCTGTATCTCTGAGTCATTAGCTGGAATCCCAGCTCTGCCTTTAGGAGTAGGGATTTGAACTCGCACACCGATGTGGTGAGATTCAGGATCTTGAGCATGCCAAACAGAAGGGTCATTCTCCTCAGTGATGAGGAGGACGGTTGCCCCCTGGGGAGGGGAAAACTAGATGAGTGACTGTCGCACGATTCAAGCAATGGACATGCTGCTGACTCAGGAATGGGCACTGACAGGCACCACTGCTTCAGTCCAAATCACTCCTAGTGGGAGTTGTTTTAGGGCACTGGTGCTGACAGGTACATGCAAAAGTCAGAAGGAAATTATATACATATACATGTATGCGTATATCTCTATATAGATACACACGTGTGTACGTTATGGGTAGATACTGAAAAAGGTAAAATTGTTTTATTTTTCTAGCATTAAATTTTCAGCTTTGGCAAAACATTCATATAGCAATATTTTTTCTATATACACAGAGAGATCATTTTACACAGACTAGGGAATGTGCATGTATCACACACATGTGCTGTAGCATGCATACATGACTGCCAACTTAAAATGCCATTCTCAAATTTATATGCAAATTCTACTTCTGCTAAAATAAAAACGTATTTCAAGTAGTTTATGATGCCAACACATTATTCCCATGAATGATTCCTAGTAAACTGTTTATGCCAACTGCCGGTTGCTTTTGTTTTGTTTTTATGATTTATTGGATGGTAAACGAACCCACTCAAACTATAGTTGTCTGTATGAATCAGTAATTTTCATGTTTCTAATTAAAATGTAAACAGTGTAATGAAGACATCAAGTTTTTAGGCAAATGTCTCATCCAATGCCACTTGGGGTATGGTAATTACTGGAGCAGATCTATGGATGCTCCTGAATCCTCTACAAGTCCAGATTAAAAGCATTACTGCTAAACCTTGCCTTTCACACCAGGGAATTGTGTGCTCTAACCTATTCCCAGTTTGCTTACGGATGCATATCGGCACTACCCTTTATAACCAGTCATTAAAAAAATGTAAGTTTACCACATAAATGAAGCAATTTGTGTTAAAAAATTAATACAGGATTTAAAATAAAACCTGCTTTCAAGTTTATGATTACACATAACCATGGAATTAGATGTTTGTCAAAAACTCATCAACAAACTGCTCCGTTAAGAAAATAAAACCAATTAAAAATCACTATATAGTTTGCATGACTGGCATTTTTATTTAAAAGGACACAATTGAGATTTTAAGACTTAGAATTAAAATGATTGTTTCTCCACAATTCTTGTTCCACAAATTGTTTTTTTTTTAAACCTGCTATTTAGAAAAATACAAAAATTATTTTGTCCCTTGACAGAGGGTAAGTGTAAGTGACTTAGATTCCTTATCCCCTCAAATGCAAAATGTGTTTGATGTGCCACTGAAAAAATCTTTTGTCATTTTTGTTTCTGTCTCAGTGTCTGTATCTGAAATTTGTCAGAATTTATCCTAAAGCAAATGACCTCTCCTACATATACTGAAGGAATACAAGTCCTCTCCTGCTTACAATTGTTAATTGAGCCTGTCTGCTGCAACATCTCCCCCCAACCAAATAAATCAGCGTGCTTGTTTTACATATTTACTGACAAGCACTTGAATAGTCCTCTATTTTATTATAACACTGGGAAGGGGTGTCTCCTTGAAGTAATACATCTTCTCTTTCTTGTTGTGCTATAAGTAGTTAAAGCTGCAATCCACAGTAATATAAAGGGGTCTAAAATGCCTGGTACAAGGAGATTTTTTTTTCCCTCATTGGACTCAGAGTCCATATTCTGACTGGTATGGCAAATTTTCATATTATTTTTACATAAATGCTAGACAAGCATGTCTGCTTTGTAAACCTAGATTGTGGAGATGAGAGTGCAGAGAGAGAGAGAGAGAGAAATTGTGTAGTAGTGTGCTATTTTACAGTCTATGTTTTATTATTAAAGTAGTATAAACAAATAAATGTGTATTCCCTGTCAGGAAAATCTGATCTTAGATTGCACCAAACCATAAAACATCTGGTCCCTAAATCATGAACTCCTTAGCACAGTAAAGTAAAATGTTATATTTAGGTGTTTGCTTGAAATGTATTCTTCCAGCAATAGCAGATTAAATTAGACAAATAGTATTCTGAAGGCTAATGCTTCATACCATAGTTGTGTTCTAAATGACAAGGGTTGCAAGCAAAAGCATCGCTTTTATTTAGCTTTGTGGAGGAAGAAAAAAAAAGAAGCGCTAAACAACATTTTATTGAAATGTGGATTAAGACAATGGGGAAATCCTAGCCTTCCCTCCAGTTCCGAGGCCACGCTAATCAGGTGTAATTTTTAATGAACACTAGTGGTTAGGTGCTCATTCAAGGTATTTCATTAGGAGGTTATTCATTTAAAATAAACATTTCAACCATATCAAGCTGTAACCTTTCTTGAAATGTAAATGAATGGTTTAAATGAGAAGATTAATAAAGAAGGGAGTTCCAATTCCAAGCATGGCATGCTATGTATTTTTAAATTTGTCTATGCCAGATGCTGTCAGTCAGAACAAAAAACTGTCCAAGCAGACAATCTGTGCGTCTGAATGTTGATCATGTTGGAAAGTAAGGGGGGGAGGGGGGGAGAGTGTGTCAAGGATTCATGGTCCTTCATCTTTGCAGTAGAGCAAACACGTCTCTCAGTATAGCGACAGACAGCTGCTTCCACTTTCTAATGTGCCCTAACTTAGATCACTGAAAGAATTGTCAGCACTCAGAGAAACACACAAAGATAACACAGCCAGCTGCCATGAAGGGGGAAACAGCACAGCTCAGAAGAAATGGGATTTGTTCCATTTGCATGATGCTGACTCCCTTGGGCCCCTTTCTTTCAAATCCAAAGCACAAAAGACAACACTTAACATATTTGCTTAAAGATGACAACCTCATGTTGATTTCATTTGGATGTAACAGTGTCAGGATTACAGATATAAGAATATATTATATCTGTAACAGAGACTGACAAATGTATCCATCAGTGAAACTGTCTGATTCATCTGCTTATACAGCCATTTTACCATCCCAAGGGTGCCATCTAAGTAGTAACTTTAGAAGACTGAAGGTCTAATTTTATTACACCACATTTCAACCTACTAAACAATATTATTTCTAAAATAGATCATTTTTATTGGAAGTCTCCCTGATGAAAAATCCAGTAGACATGGGAGAATTTATTAACTGTATGGGTCCTTTGAACTCAATATACTGCCCATTTTAAGCAACTTCCTTTATATACGGTCAAAACCTAAGATCACATAATTGAAAGTGAGTTTAACACATATAACAACAGTATCATTTTAATATTACAACGTGGTATCTATTTTAATAATACATCATAGTCCGTCACTATTTGAAGAGCCCTTGCTTGGTATTCTGAAACTGTTTACTTAGACAGCTTTAATGTACACTTGCCTCAGTGTTGTGTCAATTCTTCAATAGAAACTCTATAAATAATTATTGTTCTCCGACACATTTTGGTCATCTACACTATGTGATTTTTGCTTTAAGTATTCATTGGGCAGCCTAGAAGACATGTGAATGATTTAAAACTGAATAGACTAGCCACGAGTCATTACAATACAGTACAACTATGGAAACGGAGATCCAAACTGAAGTGTGCATGCTTCTATGATCCTCTTTTCTGTACAGTTGTATGGATTGGCTCCTTTTCAAATCACAATGAGGCGATGAGGCGATGGCTTGACTTTGTTTCCAAATGCATTTCTTTGAATTGTTAGAGGGGTTCTTCCCGCCTTCCACCCCTCCAAATGAATGTGAATAATGAAATGCTGGCTATATGTGCTGCTTTGTCCAGAGGAACTCTAAACTGCTTGTTGCTAGCTGCTGGCACATAAGAATTGCATTGTAATTCACTAGATTGGAGTTGTTTTGTAAAATGGAGTTAACTGCTGTACGTGGAATTTCAGCACAGCAGATGGTTACCAATCATTATTTTCAATTTGTTTAGCTTCAAGTAATGTAGGGTGGGATGAGGGTTGGGGGGAGGGGTTAGCAGACTGGCTTTCAATAAACTAGTGCGAGGTAGTATAGCGCACTCACAAAAATGTCTTTCCTTCCAAACTATAGTGTAGCTAAGCAAAAACTGATTTGATAGAAAGAAAACACACATTTTAAAAGGAGCATTTACGTGTTGGTCAATCATGCCCTATTTGTGATCTAGAGTACATTTTAAATATTAGAAATGGATTGTAAAGTTTCCAAAGATAAATTTTCTCTATTCATGTCTTGCCATCATTCATGTTTAAATCACTCTTCTATAAGTGGCTCAGTTGTCCAACTGGAAATGGAAAAGGAACCATTTATGGACTAGTGCACATGAACAAAATTAAGCTGTAAATATCTGGGCAGGGCCATTATTGAAGTCTGGAAACATCTGGGCCTGAAGCCCAAGCTAAGCCCCACTCCCACCATGTTCTCGTAATTGCTTAGATGATTTATAAACTTACTGTTTCCATTAAAATAGCTTTAAGATAAATGAAAGCCACTGAATTTCTGTGTGTGCACGCATGTGTGGCGGGGGGAGGGGAGGGCAGGGGAACTTCTCACCTTTCTTTGGAAAGATGCAACATTCCTGCTTCAAAGACACCACTCACACCTTTCTAAATTCAGACCAAACGCATAATACTACAAGAGATGTGCCCATCTAGTCACAACATTTGAGTACCTGAGCATATGTTGAATTGTTTAGGGACTTAATATCTTCCTATCAAAATTCATGTTTAAGGATTTTGTTACACTTGTTGGGTTTTTTTGTTTTTTATTTAACTTCTTTTCAAAAATAATATATTTGCAGCATATTCATGAGATCCATCCGAGAGTCTACATACCTTAACTACCCTGGTTGACTCAGTGCGTATCTCCCCAGAAATGGAGTCAATACTCAGCATTGAGCAAGCAGGCTTTTGATGAGGTCATAGCACCTGAGATCAAGTGCTAGTTTTGAAAACATTCATCGAAAAGGTTTTCAGAAAAACCTGAAGACAGGAGCCTTATTTCTGGACCTGACAGCAGCATATGACACAGTTTACCACAAAGGGCTCTTAGTTAAATTGTCAAGATCATTCCCAGCATGGTTAGTCAACATAATTGACCTTCTCCTCCGCAGCAAACATTTCCAAATGCACACAGGAGACAGAATTAGCATGTGGAAAGACAAGCCAATGGTCTACTCCAAGGCTCAGTCCTGGCACTGACTCTTTTCAACCTGTATGAACTTAAGCTCACCCAGTCCATAAGTTCACATATACAGGTGACATTTAATTAGGCATCCAAGCATGATCATTCCCAGAACTTGAAGTCTCCCTTAAGGCTGACTTGATTAAGATGGCCAAATATTGTAGTTGGTTGCATTTACAATCAAGTGTGACCAAGACAATTTCAAGTGTGTGCCGTCTTTACAACACAAGAGCAGACCAAGAACAGAATGTATTTCTCAATGGATATCACTTGAAACATGAATCCCACCCAGTCTACCTTAGAGTAACCGTAGATAGATCTTTCACATATCTTAGCCACAATTTTCCTCAGGTGGTTAAGGCCACAGCCCAATGTCACACATCACTGACAACTGACCTCTGACCAGATTTGATGGTGGTCTGAGGGCTCTGCACTTTGCTGATGAGGCTGCCACAGATTGGCTTGGCAAGCTCTACATCTGATAAGAAGACCCTTGTGCCACATGACTAAAGCCAAGATCAGCAGAGGCGCTTAGGCTTGACTCTTCCCACCCCTTTATTATGAAAGGAAGGAACAATAGATAGGGTATTCGCCACAAGAACTTCTTCCATTCTGGAACTTGCTCAGCCCAAACTTGTCAAGTTTCAGGGCATATTGTAAAAGTCATCTATTTTAGTAGGGCTGCTGAGAAAGGCTGAGGGTGCTGGTTTTCAGGTGGAGCAGGATAGGCATATGCTGTCATGGTCTCTATCATATATTGGCTGCTAGGCTACATTTTATTTCTTCTTTACTAGATCGTGTTGCTGGGTGATATTCTGTGATTGTAAAGAAAACTATTTTCAGAGCACAAGATCTTCACTATAAAAAGACGTTTTTTATTTTCTACATCTATTTTAAATAAATACCCTACCTGCACTTCCAGCACTCTCCCACCACCGATACTACCTCTTCATATAGTATCCAAAAAAGCCATATGGCTTAGATATGGAAATGGGTTAAAAATGCAGTTCTCCAAGTGCTACACTTTTTCATGTTGTTGAAGTTTCTATGTCATGCAGCCTATTGCACAGCCCCAACATGCAATTCTCCACTAAAAACCATGCTGGGTTTCTAAGGTAAAAGTGACACACACTAGTCATTTCTTAGGGGAAAAAGCATCAGATGAATCATGCTCCTGCGCCACCATTATTTCTCCAATAAGTTAGCTATGCTTTGTCCATGGATCGTTAAGATGTAAAAATATGAACCAGCTCTTTCCGGGATTGTGCTCTGTCTTAATAAACGGCTTCTGCTTTCTCATGCAGCTAGTGTTATCCTTACACTGTTGATCATCCATTCACATTATGCAGCAAGGAGAATGAACACTTTGCATATATGACTGTATCAAACTAGGAATTCGCTAGTGAATCCTGCATGTTGTCAATTGTTGACTCTCAAAGCTATCTGTCTGACAGACCTTGGTTCAGCTTCACCTATGAAGACTGCATTTGAATTTTTTTTTAAATAGTGCTTTTCAAAAAGAGAGAAAGAACTGGTTGACAAAGGATTAAACGTAGGTCTCTTGACTATAGTCTAGGTGACCTACAAAATGAACCAAAGCACTCCCCTAAGCTTTTACTTCCATTCTTAGATTCTCCCTCATTCTTTATTATGCTGTCTAGAACTATGTTGTGCTTCCTTATTGTTGAGATTATCTATCCAGCTTGAAATGTAAAGCTGTAAAGATGTGACGTATTCATGCAATTAACTAAGCAAAATTTGTCTATAGTAACACACTTATCTGAGTGATAACCTGGAGGGCCTAGGTTCAATCATCAACAACTGTAGATATTTTTCTCTTACACAAAGTGTACATGCTCAAACTGAATTTCAATATGAATGGCCAAGATAACATCTAGAAGTGTTTCAGTACTAAAGTGCTGCAATTGGGGGGTGGAGGGGAGGAGAAACAACAACAACTAGTAAAGCCTTCAGTAAAAGGTTATTGGCTTGGTTGGTGACATTGTGTATGGAAGGATCAAAAATGGACTTTTTTGGGTGGGAAAGGAAAATGGTTATTTCATGATGCCAGAGCCAAGAATCTTTTGTCTTTTTTTGTGGGTGTGTGTGGATTTTTTTGTTTGTTTGCTGACATCTCCAGGTTTGAAGGAAAACCTGAAATTGAAATATTGGGCCTGAGTATCCTCTCTCCGACACTAGTTTTGTGGCCGTGTAACTCCACTGATTTCAGCGGAGCTACACCACAATAACACTGGTGCATTGGAGTGGAGAATCATGGTCCCCAACTAATTATCATTTGAACATTTGATCAATTCTGATTTCCTTTAAATTCTATAACATCACTTGCTAGAACACTAATGACAGATACTAGAAAGAAAACAGGGCATTCACAGAGACCAAATGGATAAAGCAACTGAACTTAGGACACAGGAGAGCTCCTGAGTTTAACCCCAGATGAACTCTTTATTACCTAGATTTTAGTACAAAATAAGTTAATAAGTTTCAAATACCAAAGGGTTGATTCATGGGGTGTATATATATGGACAGTTTCATTGGGTTAAGAGACATCCATTAATTGTTAAGTCAGTGAAGTGATTACACCTATTGCTCATTCACCACATTTGATTTGATTCTTTGACCTTATAGAGGTTATCACTTAAAATAAATACATACATACATACATACAATTACCATGACAGGATATTTGACTCCATTATGCTATTTCTTATTTTAAGTAAAAATAAGTAATGGTACGTATTTCCCTTTAGGAACTGTTACCACTACACATCCATTTCTTCTTAGATTACTGTCATGTTATAAAAAAGCACACGAATCTTATACTTAAAACAAAAGTTTTAACTTTCTAAAGCATTTTGCAGTATGCAGATCTGTATTCACTCTTGAAGGCTAGACAGAGTGAGGCTGCTGGAGCATTAGAATGCCCTCTAGAGGCTGGATGTCTGGCTAATTAACCTTTTCGGTATTTTTCAAAATGCAGAGGCAGCTGTATGCATTGTTCATAGGTTCAATGAGCACTCTTCTTTAAGACATATATTCTCAGACATCTTAAATATTAATACTGCAAACAAAACCTATACAGGGTTCCTGTCTACTATAAACATGAATAGCACAGGAAGGCATAAATTAAAAATCCATTATTTAATCAGATCATAGGTGCTTTGGCATAGTGCCTAAAATGGACAGATCATCTGGATTTCAAATGAACCTGCCACAGATGTATTTTTTTTAAAAAAATAAGAGATTTATTCCTATCTACTGAACAGTGACTCAGTTAAGATTCTGATTATAATATATTTAAAGTACCCCATATAATATATTTAAAGTTCCCCACAAAAATTATTGCTATCCCCACATACAGTTCTATATAACTGTGTGTGTAGATTCCCAAGAGGCAAAAATATTTCAAAGGTCTTAGAGGCCAAATTCTGCTCCAGTATTCACAAAAAGATGTTTTATGGAGTTATTCTGTTCTTACACCAGTTGAGGATATAGCCCATGGAGTTCTTAATAACTTAACCCCACCTGCATCTGGTGAGCAGAACTCACGACATAGATACTATAGATTGATGGATTGATTTGTTTTCTTAAATGGTACATTATTTTTATTCTTATCATCTTATTTTTGACAGCAAGTGGATCCTATTCAGCTTCTCATGAAATAAAACTTGTTTGCCTGAAATTCTGCATGTAACCATCCACAACAACACCTGAAAAACCTATAACAGCAAATTATACTACAACATAAAAGAAATGTTTCCTGACAGCAGTCATCCTAAGCAAATGTGCATATACAGTGTTTGATTTCTTCCAGCAATTTTCTATTAGGTAATGAATACATTAATGGCTATCCAGTTATCATGTTATAGTCTTCTGCATTAACACAAAAACACACTAGTTTGATATTCACTGTTTTTAAAAAACAAAAACAAAAAAAACTAGTACCATATAAATGCAAAAGAAAGAAAATAGTTATTTTCACCTCTAAAGGGATAGTTAAATGATAAATTAACATCATTAATGAAAACTTTACAATACTACCATACTTGATTTGCCTGTGGAAATCACCATTATACGACAAAGCGTATAATCTGTTCTGATTGGTGAGGGAGAAGGTGGGAAGAAATCAGTCATTAACTACTACTAAATGAACAGTTTTCCAGTGCAGTTTTCTTCTAATTAAATCTAAGTGTGGAGCACAGTCACTGAGATGTGCTATAATAATTTGTTTGGGCTGTATTTTTCTCCTTGTTTTTCCCTCTCATGCTCTTTTTTGTTTTATTTCTTTCCTGCTTAGCAGAATACCTTGTACCTTTTGTAAAGTGAGCAGGAAAAAAAGAGTTTCTTGCAAATTCCATGCAAAGGCATGTATCAGTGGCCATCCCGCTTGACCCTCTTCAGAAATGTAGCTTACCAACTTCTTAATTCTTTATATTGACAGGTACCAGCTCAAAACCTCAGTATTGTATCCCAATCTCTGTTCCAAAAATCCAATCTTACTGATGATAGCTATCTTATTGTTAATAACTGAACTAAGTCAATGGTGCGGAACAATATCCAGTGGTTCTGTATTCCAGTAGTAAGTAGTTGCAGAGAAAACTAAAATTAGTCATAAGGTCTTTGCAATTTAGCTCCCAGCTACTCATAATAAAGTTACCCTATCATGAATGCAACCACTTACTGATATTCAGAAAGCTTAGCACCCAATGAGGATGTTTTTAAGTAGTTGTCAGTTTCTAATCAGTTTATGATCTTACAACAACAACAAAAAAACTCATCTTAGTTAGAGATGGAAATGATTTATTAGATCATGGAGTCTATCCCCTGTCATTACAGCATATAGTTTACCTGGTAGAAGATATAACCGATATTAAATAGAACTGATTTAAAAATTTTATTAAAGCTAATGTTTAAAATCAAATTTACACAAGTTAAGAGGGTAGGTACTGTACATCTGGGATCAAGTTTGAGTTATGAGAAGTTACAAGTATCTGTTACAAGGTTCACAGGATACATACATAGCACCTAACCAACATAGAACCCAGATTGGGGTGTGGGAATTTTTAAACCATCAGTGAATAAGTGATCTTGGGTATGCCCCACCATAGAATGTATTTAGAGTCCAAGTCAGTGTTGTTCTAGTGAATAGGTACATGGGTGAGGTGCGTCTCTTGGTTCATCAGGGGAGGAAGTGAATTATTTTCCCTGACCAGTGGTCTTGTTTATTCATCCTACTACTGACGGTGTACCCCGATGTGCTCTGTTTAGATGTCTCTGGACCACCTGATAGTGTCGGACACCATGAGCTGTCTCGTGAGCCGGGCGTAGCGCCAACCGACTCCACACGCTCTCAGCACCAGCTCGTTGTGGGGGTCCTACGGGCCCCAGGCTCCCATGACCAGGGCGTGAATCTGGACCTCGTAGCCCTGGGCTCTCAGGGCGTCGGCCAGCGGGGTGTATTTCAGCACCTTCTGAGCTCGGGCCTCGTGGAAGGCCAGGGACCTGTTTTCGAAAGGCATCGTGATATCCACCATGAGGATCTTCTGTTCCTCGTCAGTCACAACAATGTCGGGTCGCAGTTGGCTGCCCATTCCAGGGATGGCAGAGTCAACGGTGATCTTCCCCAGGGACAGCGGGATGGCTTTCACCAACTGGTTCTGGATGGCGTTGTGGCAGTGCCGCCAGGCTCCAGAGTGGTGCTTACAACCACACAGGATGTGGGGCAGGGTCTTGTTGGGATAGCCACACTTCCTGCAGCGCTTGTCCCGGTTTCCACGGCAGACGACTCCATTGAGGGGAATGCAGTTGAGCCAGGCTCGGTGGATGAACCGCCAGTCAGCGAACCTGGTGAAGCTTGCTGGTCATCCCACTTGCTGGTCACCTCAAACACCTTGCCCTGGTCCAGTTTCCGCTTGAGGTTCTCGGCATAGTGGCAGTGGATGGCATCTTTCAGGGTCCTTTCCAGCATCGTTCTGGCAGTCGGGGTGTTGATGGTGTGGTACAAGGACTTTATGCGCGGCACCAGCATTCCCAGCTCCCAGCGGCAACTGATCCTCTTTCCTAGGCGTCTCGAGGCATTGCGGGTATGGGACCAGAGAGAGGACAGGTCTCCCTGAACTGAGCTTCCAGGGAGCTGCTGAGGTAAGTGATACTACGCTGGATCTTAGTCAAAAGACAGAGTTACATAAACGTCGGAAGTGATGTCTATGAGACTCCACAGAATGTACTGGCCTTTAGATGCACAGCATACTCTTCCTGCATTTATTATATTTCAAATATAAAAGGCTTTCACAATGGGTGAGGGCAAGCAGAGAAAGTAACAGAATTGCTTTGAAAGAAGTGGAGAACTCCCATCTTGCAAAGATTGCTCTACAATAGCCAGGCTTAAATAATGGTATTGCAAATTGAGGCCCAGGGGAATTGGAGACATATAAGCAAGCTTTGTCATTCACACCCCAAAGGGTTTTGGGGTGTTTTGTTTTAATTTAAAATGTCTGTAAATCTAGATCATGGGTTGAACTATTTTGTTCCCTTTCTTGCGCCACTCAAGCTGATCCACTGCTCATGCCAAAAACAAGTTCATTTTTAACTCGAGAGCAAAGTGACAACTAGTTAAAATGCCCATTAGCCTTGTTAAAAAGAAAAAAGAGTGCTGCTCACCCTTGTTTGCTACTTTTCCCTACTCAACCCCTTCAGTATTGTAAAAAAATAAATAATAAAAACTAAAAAACCACAATACTAGGTTTAAAAGAAAAGGAAAAAGGATGGCATGAAGTCACTTGAGGAGATCCAACCTTTTCAGTTTCAGAGTAGCAGCCGTGTTAGTCTGTATTCGCAAAAAGAAAAGGAGGACTTGTGGCATCTTAGAGACTAACCAATTTATTTAAGCATAAGCAATGAAGTGAGCTGTAGCTCACAAACGCTTATGCTCAAATAAATTGATTAGTCTCTAAGGTGCCACAAGTCCTCCTTTTCTTTTTGCAAACCTTTTCAGTGTAACAGCATAGCTAATTATGTGGTTGCCATTTAAAAAATATTTTCAGTATCACTAGACATTATCTGTACATACAGCATCCGCATGGAATAATGAAGGAATCACTTATTAAAGTCTTTAAAATGTGGGGAGGGATGTGGATTTAAATACACAGAAACGCACACACCATTGTAATTGCCTGTAAAGAGCTTGGAAACAGCTCACCTCTTCCAGATGTATGTCAAGAGCCTAGGTTTACTTTCTCATAGCTACAAGGTTTCAATACAGAAACCAATTCACTCTAACCTAACTCACTTCTGATTATCATTCGAAACTCATTATTTTAAGCCATTTATCTTTGTAGTAGTTATGTACCATTAAGGAGCACAATGCCCATAATTGTTTAAAAGGGAAGAAGTAAAACCAGGAAAAGTTTCTGCAATTAGAACAACATCATCTTTTGAATGTTTTGCTAACTAGCTGCAGTGTTTAGGTTTATAAACCAAAGCACACTTCCTGAATTACAGTCAGCTTTAAACACTCACTGCAAGTTCATCTAACAACAAGGGCATCTGAGTTCTGCTTTTTAGCTCTGCTTTTTACATCCCAAAAACTAGGAGTCAGATTCTCCTCTGAGTTCCACTGAGAAAACCCCACTTGTGGCATGTCAAGACAGGCATATCTTATCAATCAAAAGTGTAAATAAAGCCAAAAACTTTTCATGTTCTGATTTTGGAATGCTCTACTTGAGCCATCCAAAGCCTAGTTTCCAAGGGCATTGCAAATTGCCAACTCCAAATGAAATCAATGGAAGCTGAAGGAACTCAGCATGTCTGATAAACAGGCATCCAAAATCAGAGGCCCAAATTGCACTTCCTAAATTAACATGAGTCAACATCCCATGAAACTCGGAGGACTCCATGTTTGGTGAGGGAGAGGGAAGACTCAAACTGTACCTAATCAAAACCAAGACAGGAGGGTGCACTACAGATAAGACCATTTTTAACCAGAGTTAACCATAGCAATAGTTTTACTATTACTAATTTAAGGAGCGGATGTGCCTTTCAGAAATATATATTCTGCTAATTACTTGTACGAATGACTCAGTTGACACTATTTTCCCTTTACTTAAGTCCGGTTTTGAAAATTACCATTATTCTATATGATATAAATGAAGTTGTACAGTAAGCGGAAGATATATCAAACTACAACCCCTTCAACTTGAGTTAATAGTTCAAACCATATAAGCCTACATTAATAAGGTTACAGTTGCTAAAAAATCTTCTGCATAAATATATATTTGTGCACAATTTGCATTAGATATATTTTATCTAGATCATCTAAATCAAAGGTTTATCAATTCAGCTTGCTATACAATCCCAATTTTAAAAAAGACACTGTATACTAAAATTTGCCTGTGAGATGGCAATGTTGACAGATTTCTTATCAAAATACATACCAAAAGCCAAATCTGAAAGGTGCTGAGTATCTACAACTAAAGTCAGTGGGATTTGCAGAGGCTCAGCATTTTGAAGGTTTTATACAAACAACAATGCCATATGCGTTAATCTGAAAATGGGCTGAAAAATCTCAACACCAGCATTATGGTACAGTACTGGCCCAGTTAGCATTACTGCTGAAGTTGTGAAAATGAAGGCTGAAAAAATCTTGTACATTTTACACCTATGACAAATCACTGTGTGGCATAGTGTTGTGAAGTGTTAAAAAAGCAGTGCTGTTAACATGACAAAAATCAAGAATGACAAGATATTGTTACATCAACAGTTTCCAAAATATATTTATGCTTTCCTTTATTAAAACACTTAATTAATTAAGATTTATCAACAACCCTCTATATAGATTTAAAGAATTACTTAGCTGATAATCTGTATCAGAATACCTATAGAGTTTTTACATTAGTTTCAACTGTGTGAGTATATATATGTATATTTTCTTCAGTGCTGCATTAACAGTGATAAATACACAAAAGCAGATTTTATAAAATTATAGAAAGAAGAATCATTGTTTAATTTATTTTCAACTGCATAGTAGTAACTGGTTTATAAACTGCTCCCATATTCATTCAAAGTATTTGTCTTGCAAGTTCAAAACTTTAGTGATTTTCTGATTCAATTGCTGAGAAACACAGTTCACTCATTGTCAAAAAATTTCTCATGTTTACAGAAATGTTAATCTGATTCTGCATTTGTGAAGGACACAGTGCATTCATTTAATTTTGAACCTATGTCATACTCAATTATGTACATAAGGCAATCACGTAAATTAAAAATTCCTGCGCAAACTCTACATACATCTTTAAATAATCACGAAAACATAATATTGTTTGTTAACTAATTTCATAGAAAGTACTAGACCTGATCCATATATTTATTTACCTTCTAGAGATACACATAAGATCCCAACTGTGCTGATTTATACAGCAACATTACACTATTTCTTTTTAGGTTTCCAAATATGTGACTCATCAATGGAAATATAATTTTATTAATAATTAGGCCAATAAAGCCAGACTTTATTTTTACAATTCTGAATACAGTATGAGGTCCACAAAAGGCCAACAACAAGGGATTCAAAATAGGATCAATTCTTTTCCTTTTCAGAAACAATCTTGTAAGTGTCTAAGTACTGGAGGACATAAAAGAATAGTTACTTCTATGAGCTCTTTTGATATGTCCCTTCATGGTGGAGCCATCCATGAGTGATGGGAGAGAGCTCTTTTGAAAATAAATGGTGCACCTTCAAGGTGTGTTCAGAAACATTCTTGCTGGACCTTCCAGTGTGTCTCAGTTTTGACTTGAAAAGGATACAGTACTTTATTTTTAAATCTGTTTCAGGTATCACAATGTGATACCTTATATCAGTCAATACCTGCAAACCTTGTTCTCCCAGCCTAGACTAAATGTTGCTTTCTACATGTCAACACAGGAGGCTGAAATAATTAGGTTGGCGAGGAGGGGATGGGGCAATTTAGAATGGGTGGTGACAGTAGCCTAACAAAATAAAGTTCACACTTTTAATATGACATACTGAAGGGTTAACGTTACTGCATATAAAGGTGACTTTTCCTCCATAAGCATAGCTGTCACACACATTTATATAGTAGTACTATCAGTTCACAACAGTCAAAATGTTAATACAGCTACTATTGTAAGAGACGGATTATATTTGTGTATAACCCTCTTCTTCCCTCACACCGTCTGTTGTCACACAGCAATATAAAACAATTGTTGGAAACCCCCTCCCGCCCCGATCTATAAACCAAAATACAGTTTATGTTAAAATAAGCTGTACTGTGCACAAATGTCAATGTAGAAACAAACAGCTCTTTTAACTTAATTAAGCATTAAAACTAATTGCATAAACCCTTCAGTCATTCATTAATGATACCCATTTGCTTGCATTCTGGGATACAGGAGACAAGTTAAGATAAACTTGCTGAGAAGGGAAATGATGAAGTCATTTACAACATCTTAAAAGGGGGGGGGGGGCACAACAATTCATCTAACACTCCAAAATATATCAGGAAGAAGCAACTTTAGGTGACTGTTTGCAGTTATTGCTGGGAATACTCACACAATCTACCCCCAACTCTCCCCCCATAAATATATATTTTTAACTTCCACTAGAATTAGTAGGAGTTACAAATGTGTATCAAATTTATTCCTAAGTATTTATCAAACAGATGATACAAAAAAAGTTTAAATACAATGTAAGAAACAACAATCTTAGATTACCAAATTCCATGTTCTCACTGTTAGAGTATGAAAGCAAACAACATGCACATTACTGAAACCCATCTGTCACCAAACTATAACTAGGTTGCATGTGCATACGTTCCAAAATATTGCACAAAAATTGTTGGATGTCATGGAGGTGTATGCCACCATTCATTGTGAGGTACGGTATGTATATAAGGTGAGCTGGGGAACAAGCATATGAAACCTAAATAAACCACTCGTTTTAAAAAACAGACCATAAGAGGATTGATTATATGTTCAAAATAGAATATGAAAAGGTTACAAAAATAGCAACACTAATTACAAGTGGGGCAAACGAACCTCCATGGCCAAAAATTTATTGCTATACTGAAATAATCTGGTTAATATCTATTTCACTGTAACAATTTGGTATTG
Organism: Lepidochelys olivacea; assembly: GCF_965140295.1. Classification (NCBI taxonomy): domain Eukaryota; kingdom Metazoa; phylum Chordata; order Testudines; family Cheloniidae; genus Lepidochelys; species Lepidochelys olivacea. Next base: position 35,497,693 of record NC_140421.1, read on the forward strand.
TAATAAATTAGATTCAGACAGTACTAGTATTTGCTGTACTGTATCTTAAAGCACATAAAAACTGTATTCACATTCACAGAATTTAATAAATTTAGTAAGAAATTGCTACTTCAATAATGTATTAATATGAACTTTTGGATTATGTACTTAAAACACGTTATTTTTAAAAATAAGATACATATGCAATTGGTATGACACTAATTTCTATATATATTATTTTTAAATATAGCTGAGAGGGAGAGGATTTTTTTCCCCTGTATGTAAAGCATTTTAAATTGAAATATCATTAAGTTTTATTCCTGTGTTTAAACAAAAGGGAAAAAACTATTTTGGGCTTCCTATTATACAAACAAGGCATAGTAAGAAATGTTATGGATCTGATTACAAATTGTTTAGTGTTGTTGAAGTAGATTGACAGGTATAGTTAATAGTACCTTATGAATAAATGTGTATATTGTCATTTTCATATTATCTGTGCCAAATAAATCATAGCAACATAATTCTGTACAAAAAACAGAAAAATTCAAATTCTCATCACTATAGCCCGACTGCAAGTAATGTTAATCCAGGGTGCTTTCTTCAGATTACAGAGTATTACTTTCTGATACTCCTCATATCCTAAAACTGGAAATTTTAAATGTAATTTCCATCCCAACTTCTGGAGTCTGTGCTATTCCAAATCACCCATCTATATCTCCTTTCAGTGTTATCCTCAATGGTCAAAAAGTTGGTCTTCCTAACATCAACCAGTATTTACAGATCATAGAGTTAAGGCATCATACTAGTTTGTAGGTTACTGCAAATATAGATCTTCCTCTAAGAAACACAGTATACATACTCTCTTTAATGTACAGATCGTGCAAGGTGCTGAGCACTTCTTTTAAGAGGCTGAGAGACCTAAACCTACTTTGGCCTCTCAGCGGTTTTAGGGCACCTTGAAGGATCAGACTTTGTATTTGTAGAATTTAGAAATGTAGCATATTGCAGCTGGATTTTTTTCTGTTCTTCTGTTTTAGCCACTATCCTTTAAGGATACAGATTAAAGTGAGGAAGATGTTTGTGATGTTTTGGGATTTAGAGAGAGAATGTGCAAAAATGAATGCTTGCAAGAATTTGGAAGCAACAGATATTTTTGTGCTTATATTTCTCATTCACACAACCTTAAAATACGGTAAAAGGTCAGATGCCATGTAGAAATGGAATCAAATACTCCAGTTATGATTTTCAACTTGAAAGACATTCCTTCACCTAGCTCTATTTATTGGGACTTTTTATTTTTTACTTAGAGAAAATTCCAACCTTATTCCCATCCTAAATTCCCCAAAGTGATCTTACCCCATAAGAAAGATAATGTTTCACTTAAAGGATACCATCTCTAGCAGCAAGAGAGTTTAATACTCTGAAACAATATCAGGGATATGCAATCTTGAATTTACAGCTCTTAAAGTTACCTTTATAGCTATACTATTCATTTTGGATCAGATGCTTATCTAAAATTCCATATATTTTAATATAACAGATTTCGAAAGGAGTTTCCAATAGGTCAAAAATGGTATTTTTATTTAAAAAACAAAAACAAAAAAAACCAGAGGGCCAGATCCTCAGGTCCTTTGATGCCAATCTATACAAACCAAGAATCTGGCCCAATAGCCACAATTTCATTTCAAAGTTGGTCTAATTTTCAGTCATTTTATTTTGTTTTTCCTATGCTTTCTCAATAATAAAAAGGACTCTGAGTTAATATATTTCAGATTCTTCTAGTGTTATCTTTATGCCTGTTACTGATCAGTGACTAACTACTGATTAATCAAGTATTCTTGATCAACATCTCAATACCTCATAAATATGTGCAGAACAATTTTCTCCAATCACAAAAATCAATAAATCAATGTAAAATTTCAGTAATTAAATTTTTCAACTCCATAGTAATAAATCTGGCACTTTACAAAGTATTACGTGAAGTTTGTTCTCTTAGGGGATATATTGATTGAGGGCAAAGAGCCAAATATATTTCTATTATTAGATCTGAGAATGCTACATTAGACCAGCATGTTAAAAACAACATACAAGTTGTATGCTCTCATGCTGATTTTGTACCACCAAAACCATTCCTAACAAGCAGATTAGCTGATTAATTGATGATTAAGAAGATCAGTCATTACATCTGGCACTTCTTGTATACATACATGTGCTTAACTTATTGACAGCAAGCATTCAGAATGATTTTCATCTAGAGACTCCCTTTTAAAAGCACACATAGGGCATGTTGTCAAAAGTGGATCTTTAACTATTTTCATGCATCATAAAATAGTCTAAGCTGGAAAGTGAGGTTCTGAAGTTCAAGCTTTGCTACCTGAAACTACACATGATGAAAAATTCAATAATTGTACTGTTAATAATTAAAAGATGAACAACATCAGAAGAGGCTTGCAGCTGTATGCAACTGCTAATGAAATCCACATAAAAGCCACAGACAACGATTTCATTGTTGTTACAGTACAAATCTTAAAATGTTGTGGGGTACAAATGAATAATCTATGCAGGAATATTTTCTTCATTATTTTTTTACACTGTATTCATAGCATGAACAAGTAGTTGCAGAAGAGTTTGTAAAGTTCCATTTTTTACTGATTGGTATAAAAAAAATAGCTACCTTTAGATGTACATCAAGAAAAAACAGAAAAAACACTTTTGACTCAGCTCAAAAGTAAAAGTCTTTAAAAATCAACAGCTAGTGATTAAAGATTGTCTTTTTTACTGACAATTGTGTGATCCAAATATTAATAAAAAAATCTTTCTATGCTACTACAATTAGGATAGCAGATATCCCTGTATTTTCACAGATGTTCCAATGGATAATATAAACAACCGGATCCTGTACTGTACATATCTTGTTGGGGGAGGGAAGGAGGGAAACACCAGGTTTGTGTAGGAGTCACATCCTGTTACAAACATCAAATAACAATGAGGCTTTAGTACCATGCTATTATTCCTTCATATCAAACATGATTAATTAGCAAGTATAACACTCACCAAAACTCCCACCACGCTTCTGTTTGCTGCCTATTTGCAAATGGAGCTATATGGAATATCAAGCAACCATAAGCAGCATTAGTCTCACTTATTGGAGGCGGGAGGGGGAGAAGAGAGAGAGAGAAAAGTCGAGAGAGAGAAAAGGTCAAAGTGCCCTATTTACTTTACGCAAAAACAAGGTTTTTTTAAAATACCTATGTAGGAACTTGCTTGATAATCTGTGTAACTTCATACACAATGAAGTAAAGAAAAAAGTTGAAAACAAGTTAGTTGATGTACAGTTCATTCGATCATTGAAAATAAACTGGATAGGTACTTTGAATGTGCAGTTATTGCAGTTTTAAATAAAAATACAGTACTTCAGTGAGAATGAAAATGTTGCTCACATAACAAAAAATGTCAACAGAAAAAAGATGAAAATGGGAAGATCAAGTTAGGAGGACTTAATGTTGCAAGTTATGCCATCCAAATGCCACTTTACTTGCCATAAAACACTTTGGCAGTAGGAAAAACCTTTACATTATGGAAGATGTGAGGAGGATGACAAATACAGCATGAGAAACACAAGATTGAAATGAAGGCAGAAAACTGGGATTCGTTTTTTCCATCAAAACTTTGTAAACAGCACCACAATAGCAACAAGGAAAAGGTCTTTCAGTTTGAAAGCAACAGATGCACTACTGAGCAAGAAAGCATGCCTGATAAAATGTATAAACATAGAGACAGGTTTTTATAAGTATGAACATAAATGCATGTGCCAAACAAAGTTAAAGTTTTATTATGGAAAAAAAATGACGAATATCTGATACCTCCTTATTTTCCTCAGTTCTGTACCACAGTACAGTAGTAACAAAATCTTGGTTTTGTCATACCCCGAGAGAAATTATTTTTGAATTTATATTGGTCCTGGTCTCTTTAGCTTTTTCAGTTTTATAAATTTAGGATAAAAAAACATCAAAGCAGTTTCCACCTCCAATCTAACTTTTAGAGGATCAATGTGACAAGTCGCTGCTTGATAGATGTTTCTCTTGATAAATGACTTGTTCAAAAGAGACATTGTAGTTTTCATTTCCTGACCACAAAACACTTTTAATTTGCAACAGCAGAGCTGCTCGAGTGTGACTAGTTCCCACTTTCCAGCCTTTCAGGTTTGTGGCTGCGTCAGGCCACATAATTGGGCAAAACAAAAACCTAGAAAGGAGGTGCATCTGCTGGCAACAATAATTGTATCAAAACTTTTCTTCAGACATGTAACTGATAATATTTCATTTAAGAGTGGGCTTTAAAAACAACTATCAAAAACAACACACAAACTAGCTAAGATTTTCTAGAGAACAAAGCACATTTAAAAATATTTACCTAAATACCTTAGAATATACATAACTGCCTAGCACTACTATGTTTAATATCAGAAATATGCAATATTATTACTATCATCCGGGAATCACATTGAAACATCCACCTGTCCACACCATCCAATTTCAGCTCTGAGCATACAGTCCGATTCCCGATTTAAAATTTATAAATGTAATATCCTCCTCATCACAAGCAGCAGTCCAATCTTCTCTGAATATATATTACAGCTTTAACATCACAGAGGGAAATCTCCCATCTGGCAATCACATTCGCTCCAACAGCTCTTGGGGGGGGGGGGGAAGCTGTGCCCCCCTCTCACTCCTCAAAACATTTCTCAGGGCAAATTATGTGCATCTGAAATAAACAGTTGCCTTATTTATCACTTTAAAGTCAACAAGTTCCAAATGCAAAATTCAATTAGATCATCCCCATTGTATAGCAGTCCAGCATATATATATATATATATATATATATATACACACACACACACACAGTCACCTACAGCGCCAAAATAGGAGTGTACGTTGTGCAACTGCTCTCTCAATCCCTTTCTTGCATTCAGATGTGTTATTAGGAAAGATCAACCACCACACACTCCAGATTCCCCTCTTCCCCAGTGTTCTCTCTATCCTAATTTGTTAGTATCACATGCTATTAAAAGTCAGCATATCTCCCCACCACCACCCTTTGCTTGTACAAAATAGATTAATAGCTGTTTCTGTTGCTAGTTCTTTAGTGTTAATTGCATATCTGGAACTGTACGTACTGCACCGCAACAAGGTCTATTGAAATCCCCCATGCTCCATTTTATCTGACTTTTTGAGGGGAGGGGGTCAAGAGGGAGGCAGATGGGACTGCTGGGGGGTTGAGAGTGAGAGGTTTAAAAAAATAAGTCAATTTGAGCAACTGATTATTTCATTCTATTACACGTTAACAATAAAGCAATGACAGCCAGACACATGTACACTAGCATAAAATATCCTGCTCATCAACGACAATAAACAATCAATCACAACTGTATTTTTGTTTTGTTTACATGCAAACCATTCCCCCCTTACCCCCCATCATCAGCTAAAACCTGCGAGAACTGATTACGCCAAAAGTAGGGAGAGATCAGCTGGAGTTCAGAGAAACAGTCAATAATATCATTAGCTTGAAATAGAAAAATACTGTATTTTAGCCGTGTGTATGTGTATATACAGAGAGACATATAGGTGTGTGTGTGTGGATTCGTTTACTAAGCGTTTTTCCCTCTCCAGTCACTGAATTTTACTAATTTACATACTATTTGAGTTCGGTGGTGTATATAGTGCACTGCTAGTACCATGCAACTTTAGGTTTACAACTGAGATCAATACAATGGACAAAACTAATTCTAAAATCAAAGAAGAAATGATAAACAAATGATAGCAAGAAAAAATGCTTATTTACATAGTTGATAATTTACCATTAAACATCAGGTTTATTTGCTAGTCATATTCACATGCAAATTCCTCAGTACTTTATCATGCTATTTAAATTTGTCTTTGCTATTTAGATGCAAAGGAAGTAGATCCCAAAACGGACATACCATAAACACTGGTGCTACTGATCATTTCTTGCTGGCAGCACAAAAAGCTGAATTGGATTTTTCACAAGCAGGAATTCCAAAGGTTGCTTTTCATTAAAGCCACTTTTCCTCTCAGCTATCAAATGTCACTGCCTTGAAACGTGGGCCCTTTCGTCAGGTATTCATTTAACCTACATGCATATAATTAAGTGGGAAAGCAACATCAACAAAAAGGGGATCTCAGATCACAAGAGAAGAAAGAAAGGAAAAAAGCACATGACCAGGAATGCAAGTCCATGTCAATTTCACTCACTCCCATTGAAACTAACAAGAGCTCCAGGGAGGATAGTAATAGGATCAGTGGATTGTATATACCATTAAATTATACATCTTTCTCTCCGTTCCAAGCCAACAATACGCCCACCACGCTGTACCCCCTCCAAGATGATGTGCTTACATTTTACTGCAATAGCTCCTCTGACATAGTCATGTCCCCCCAGCTAAGATACTGCGATTTAACCCCAACTTTTGTTCTACGAGATTCTTATTTGCACTTATTTACTTAGAAGTTAGTTCCCTGAGAAAGAGTAGTCCCACATTACCTGCACTTTATTATGTTTAATACAACTTAAAAATAAAGCAATTAGAGGAAGGAGGTGGAGAGGGATCTTGCAATCGCGAACTCTTAATCTCCCTACTATTGTTGGCAATGATCAAGGAGGAAAAAAAAAAAAAAACAACAAAAAAAAATCCACCCATGCACTGCAATTGTATATCTGTACTTTCCAGACTATAATTAAGAAAGCAGGCTGGAAATATTTACTATAGTAAACGATTGCAAATTAATTAAATATTTAAGGCACAAGCAGGCGATTTAAAAAAAAATATATGGCTGTCTTGGATTGCTTTAAGATTAATTTTTTAAAAAAAATGATCGCTGGAAAAATGCAAAGGATCGTCTTACCTGCAGGTTTGGGAGGAGAACGCGATAGGTTAGAGTAGCATCGATCCGCTGTGTTTGCTGATGAATGGGGGCTCGGGTTAAGTGAAGGTGCCTATGATTTGAAATCATTCCAAGTTTTTGAAGGGAAGACTGACTGCAGCCTCTGCCATGTTGGAATTTCAAACCCAAAACAGCTGCTTTGCAAGGAGCCAGCATGCCAGCAGCTGGACGCCTGCGCAGAGCGCCGCCGAGCCAAATTCAAATCACTTTCACACTAAGAGCCAAAGATCAGTTTTCAAAGGGGCGAGGGGGAGACACGCAGGAGATTCATGTGCAGGGAGCGCTCAATGGCTGCGCGGCACAGGGCCGTGGCGGCGCAGGTCATGTTACATGGCAGGGGCTGCTGCCGCTGGCAGGGGAACACGCAAACACGGGCTGGAGGTGGCCGGGAGGTCATGGCAAAGCAGCCCGGGCGCTCTCACTCCTCTTTCCCTCTGTGGCAGCGGGGGAATCGGGAACTAAGGGAGTTGGGATCCCCCACTTCCATCCCTCGCCCCTGCCTCCCGCCGCCGCGGTGCTGCTAGCGCCGGCTCCCCCTCAGCAGCACTGCCTCCGTGTCCCACCCCATCCCCCAGCGGCGGCAGCAGCGGCGACTCCCGAGCTCCCCTCCCCCTCCCCCGAGCCGCGGCAGTGTCTGCAGCTGCCCCTCGGCAGCACCCTCTGATCAATAGAGTCAGTCGGCCTGACAAGCTGGGGCAGGGTGACCAACGCCTAAGAGAGGGAGAAGACTGAGGGGGAAAGGAACTCAGCGGGCCCCCTGGCAGCGCCCAGCTTGGGTTTGAGGGAAAGACTGAAACAATATTTTGTTTTAAATAAAACTGCTGTGCTTATTCCACCCCAGGGCCTGGTGCTGACCCTCTGGGGCTTGGCATCCCCATGCTCCTGCCTGGCAGCGGTGATGGCTCAGCCTTTCTTCCTCTGGCCTTTAGGTCAAACACACACACACACACACCCCTTTTCTCAGTCCTCAACCCAAGAGGTCTCTCTCTCTCTCCCCCACACACATGCCCAGTTCTGGAAGAATAAACACAGGGTGAGAAGGCAGAGGGTCCTCAGGTCTGAACCTAGCTCTGCCGCTGACTCAGTATATGGCCTTGGGCAAGTCCCTTCAGGTTTGTATCAGTTTCCCCATCTATTAAATGGGGATGGTGACACCTACCCAGAGAAGCAGTGTGAGGATTAATTAGTCAACATAGTGCTTTGAAGGTTTCAGAGTAACAGCCGTGTTAGTCTGTCTTTGCAAAAAGAAAAGGAGTACTTGTGGCACCTTAGAGACTAACCAATTTATTTGAGCATGAGCTTTCGTGAGCTACAGCTCACTTCATCGGATGCATACCGATGAAGTTTCCACAGTTTCCACAGTATGCATCCGATGAAGTGAGCTGTAGCTCACGAAAGCTCATGCTCAAATAAATTGGTTAGTCTCTAAGGTGCCACAAGTACTCCTTTGCTTCACAGTGCTCTGAAGATGTAAAGTGCTATAAAAGTACTAAGAATTCTAATTCTCCTCTCTCCAGCCAAATTCATGCCTGTGCCCAAACTCCACTCAGCAAAGGGATGAAGCGAGACACTCAAGGCTTTATGCCATCTTCACATTTCCCCATTATAAAGTTAGAGCAGACTCAGGGCTTGCCTATCCTTAAAATGCTACAGCTGTACTGCTGTAGAGCTTCAGCATACACACTACCTGTGCCATCGGGAAGGGTTCTCCTATCAGAGTACGTAAGCCACTTCCCGAGAGGCGGTAACTAGGTCAATAGAAAAATTCTTCCATCAACTTAGTGCTGTCCACACGGGGACTTAGGTCAGTTTATCAACACGACTCTGGGGTGGATTTTTCATACCCATGACCGACCTAATTTTCGACTATAGACCAGGCCTCAGGAGTTGCCTTAATTTGAGCCCAGCTGTCCACACCTTCTATGAGATATTCTAACAAGCAGAAACAAGCAAGGCATAGGAACACCCCAGCCACACTTCCTTTCTCCAGCACATCCCCAGCAGCATCAGTGGAATGGCACAGAACCAGCTACACCAACTCCACAGCTGCTGGGAGGAATCTGCCAGAGGGTACTTAGGATTGCTTTCCAACCTCTTTAGGCTGGCAGACCAGGCATAAAGTGGCGAAACACCACAGATCAGGCCCTCTCTCAAACACACACCATTCTCTGTCTCTCTGTCACACACACCTAACGCATGCTCTCTTACAAATACTGTTCTATTCCTATCAATCTCTCACATAAAACACTCTTCTCTCATATACCCCATGTATCTATTTCTTTCTCCTACTCTCACAAACTATTTCCCCCTCCTTTTTCTCTTGCTCACACACACAATCCCCATCTCTATTCACACTCACCATGACAGGAAGGATTCCACAAGGACAATCTTCATTCCTGCTCCCAGGGCTGGGGAATTTAGGACTACAAGAGGATCTTTATCCTCTTCTGTGCTAGTGGGGAGGCAGACCCCGCCCCTGCCCCCTGATCTGGAGGAGGTAGGCACATGGTTGTCCCTGGTTAGTTACACTCCCCTCTCCCTGACCTTGGAAGTGGTGTAGAGATGCCATGGGTGGATTTTCATCCCTTTCAGACCTGGGGGAGTTCAATCAGATATTCAAAGCAAGAAGACAAGATATACTGTACGTCATGGGAGTGGACAGGGCGGGGAGGGGGAGAATAGTTTTTGCCAGCGAGTGAGGGAGGTGCATCCAGTTGGAGTGTTGGCATGTTAGAGAAAGCTTGCCATTCCTATTTGTGCCTCTCCTGCAGCAGCACACCAGGTCTAGGAGCAACTGTGAAGCAGATGCAGGAAAACAGGGGAAGCTGAAGTGAGATTTCTGATTTTCTTGGAAACCTGCATTCCCTAATTTCTGGGGAAGGTGTGTAGATGCAGATTCCCTAAGGTGGAGAGACAGAGGACAGGGTGGCAACATATGACCAATCTGATGGAAGATGGTCCTTGAAATGATCATGCATTCAACTAGCTCCTGGGGCAATTTCGTCAATTGGCTGGTGGTTCTTTCAGGAGGCCAGGATCTTCAGGGTGAGGGCTGGTGGGTTAGAAAAACACAGAAAAAGCAACATGGGCCAGATCCTTGGCATGGACCAGATCAGTGGACAGAAAGCCAGTGTAACCAGCTACCAGGGAATTCTATTAGTTAAAGGGGAATCTCTGGATTGCAAAGAGTGGGTATAGCCATCACTGTGAACCCAGCCTCAAACCCCGGTTGCCACCCTAGATATAGGAGGCCTGTTTGGGGTGTGACTGGAAAAAGACAGTCTGAGTAGAGCATAGCCCCAACAGCAGAATGGTCCTTTCACACCATTTAACTCAGAGCCCAAACAGAACTCAGGGGGAGTGGAACTTACATGGCTTTCAGCCACCTTTGAACCTCCTAATCCTGGGCTGCTCTAGGGGCTGGAGAGCCTCCTGGAAGAACTCCAACAGCATTGGGGTCCCAAGTTACAGCACCTTCCTGTGGCTATGGGCCTCAGTATGCACCAGAATCTCCTCAGAACTATGAGGAGTGGCCTGTCCCCAACATGCTTCCTATGCATGTCTCTGCAAAGCCTGCACAGCGGGAATCCTCCTCGGAGGAACCAGGGCCCTTTGGGCCCAGCCCCCACCCCTTTACATCTATCTGGCCCTTTAACATAGAGTTAAGGGGGTAGAGTGGGGGGCGGGTGACTAACTGTCAGTTAAGGAAGTATGTGCCGTGTATGCCCCAACTCAGGACATATTTGTTAAACAAGTCATTTAAGGATATTGATATAAAGACATCAGTAAAAGCCTCTACAGTTTAATGGAACCTCAGTTTAGAATGTGCCTATTAACATTGCCTTTAGCAGCTCATTTCCTTGGCTTTTTTTTCCTTTCCTTTTTTTTTTTTTTGCAAGGACCAGAGAAATTAAGCGCAAACACTAGTATTAATATAGGATTAAGAGTGAGCTTAAAGCAAAATTCCAAAAGTTAACATTTCTAGTGAAACATTAACCTGGCCCTGTTGTGCGTACTATTTGTAGTATTTTCTACTTCTGCTTTCCTTGTTAAAGGTAAACTTTAATGTACCACTGTTTATATTAATGCTATGAAATATGCATGATGTGCAAGAAGATTACCAACCACAAGCATCAAAATTCATGAGTCAGGATCCCCCCACATCATGAGATTTTTAAAAAAATATATGTTTGGGGTTCCTTTTATTTTCCTTACAGTTTCTGAGACTGTAGGGTTCACATTTTCTGGCTTTTCTCCACAATCATGAGGGCTAGAAATGTACTTAAAAAATGAAAGCTGAAATTCTTGCATAATTACTGGACTCTAGGAGATGGGGCTTTAAGAAAAACACTAGATACCACAAGACTCAGATTTGGCAACACTGTTGGGAGCACCATGACTTTTGGAATTGCCTGACCATTGAATTATTTATTTATCAATTGTTTAATTGCATTAACTCTAGTATTTAAACTTGATATCCATACAGTATACTTTTCCTCCTTTATGACAGCTCATTACATTAAAGTAAAATGTATTTTATTTATTTTATGCTCAAATAAATTGGTTAGTCTCTAAGGTGCCACAAGTACTCCTTTTCTTTTTGCGAATACAGACTAACACGGCTGTTACTCTGAAACCTACATTAAAGTAGTCAGCATCCAGTCAGTAGCCATGTAATATACATGCATAAGGGGTGAAATTCATTTCTGTGCACTGGGTCAACACAAGGCCTATGCACATTTAAATCCCATTTAATTCCTATTTTGGGGTCTGAATTGAAGCTAGAGCAGGGGCTTCGCCCTGGTCCTTTGTACAGGAGTGAATTTTGTTTGCCCTTAGTTTGAAAATATCACCAACCAATCCTGATCATTTTGAAAGTGAACTTCTCATACATGCCTGAGAACCTCATCTTGAGCCTATTTCCTGAGGTAGGTGAAATGTTCACAACGAAACTCAAAACCACATGAAATTTGTGTGGTTTCAGGTTTTGTTACTAACTCTAAAGTCAGGTGACACTGCATGGAAGGTACACAGACCTTTTCAGCAAACCTGGGTCAATTACACTGAAACCATTCAAAACGTGAAAAACAAATAATACATAATCATGATGCCCTTCTATCTACGCTAGTCTAAAGATACCAGCATTAGAGTAGCTAGACATCACATCTGCTCCATAGCGTACCCTGTAAAGCTATAAGCAAAACTACAGTGTGTCTTGAAACAATCTTTAGTTCATTGTAATTCCATACATGGATTGATAGCTAAATGGAAGCATGTTCTTTAGCTTGGCAGACAATGCCATCAATCTTTCAAAGAAGGTGTCACAGTTCAGGGTTAACTGTACCTCTGACCTATTTCTTGATCTCTCAGAGTGCAACTCTTTAGGTGACAGGTTTCCCATTTTCCCCTCTCTCTTGGTGGAGTCCCCTGATTCTCCCACTCTTAGATCAGGACTATAGCACCCTGTTTACCAACTGTTTATTATTCAGCAGGTCCAACTGAGCTTGGCCCCTGCAAGTCTTCTCTTCAAGAGCTAAAAGAAAAGGAGTACTTGTGGCACCTTAGAGACTAACCAATTTATTTGAGCACAAGCTTTCGTGAGTTACAGCTCACTTCATTGGATGCATACTGTGGAAAGTATAGAAGATCTTTTTATACACACAAAGCATGAAAAAATGGGTGTTTACCACTACAAAAGGTTTTCTCTCCCCCCACACCACTCTCCTGCTGGTAATAGCTTATCTAAAGTGATCACTCTCCTTACAATGTGTATGATAATCAAGGTGGGCCATTTCCAGCACAAATCCAGGGTTTAACAAGAATGTCTGGGGAGGGGTGGGGGGGAGGAAAAAACAAGGGGAAATAGGTTACCTTGCATAATGACTTAGCCACTCCCAGTCTCTATTCAAGCCTAAGTTAACTGTATCCAATTTGCAAATGAATTCCAATTCAACAGTCTCTCGCTGGAGTCTGGTTTTGAAGTTTTTTTGTTGTAACATCGCAACTTTCATGTCTGTAATCGAGTGACCAGAGAGACTGAAGTGTTCTCCGACTGGTTTTTGAATGTTATAATTCTTGATGTCTGATTTGTGTCCATTTATTCTTTTACATAGAGACTGTCCAGTTTGACCAATGTACATGGCAGAGGGGCATTGCTGGCACATTGCTGGCACATGTTGGTAGATGTGCAGGTGAACGAGCCTCTGATAGTGTGGCTGACGTGATTAGGCCCTGTGATGGTGTCCCCTGAATAGATATGTGGACACAGTTGGCAACGGGCTTTGTTGCAAGGATAGGTTCCTGGGTTAGTGGTTCTGTTGTGTGGTATGTGGTTGCTGGTGAGTATTTGCTTCAGGTTGGGGGACTGTCTGTAGGCAAGGACTGGTCTTCAAGAGCTGTGACCAGTGGTGAATACAATGACCCAAAACAGCCTTTTAAAAAACAAAGTATTGTTTAATTTCAATTGTAGGAACAAAGCATCACAAAAGAAAAGGGTCTGTAACACAATAAAAGGCCTACACTGATAGCTATCTTACCTATAGGCTTAGGTAGTTTATCCTGGACACCCCAACCTCAGGGAACTGAGATTCAGTCTGTTCCTCAGTGGTCTTTGCCTCACTCTCGCCTGTACTTCAGGGACTAACAACCCAAACGTACTTTGTTCCCCCCCCAACCACACACACACACACTTAGCTCTCCCTGTGAATACAAGCTAGGATCCCTCCTCTGTGTCAAGCCAGACTATTGAACTCATCATGGCTGGAAGCAAAACTTCTAAAGCAAATGATACTTGCACTGTTCTGTAAGTATCAGGAAATGGGGCAATCTGAAGCTATGATTCCCTTTCCTTCACACATGCCACTAACCCCAGTTCAAATTAAATGTTGGTAAGCCAATAGCAAACAACAACACAGTAACAATCAAACAAGCAAATGGCCATATAATATTCATGAAATACCACAGGCAGTTCCCGTGTCCTTCACAATAGGCCTCAGAGATTAAATTCACTCCTGTGCGGAGGACCAAAACAAAGCCAATGTACAACTTACATCCTAGCTGAAACTTCAAAATAGAGCTGAAGTGGGACGTGAGTGGTTCGCAGGTCTTGTGCTGGCTTTCTGCAGGGGAGGGAATTTCATTCAGAATGGTTAGGACTATTTAATTGATTTTAAGGTAATTTACAAACCACATGTGAACTGGGCCCACAGAAGACAATAGTAAACTCTCAGCTACTTCAGTGGAGCCAGGATTCCACCCTTGAGATCCTGCAGCTTTTCTATGAAATTCAGTGGAAATTCCATTCATGGAGCAGCAACAAGATCAAGCATTGTTCAATGATTAAAAGAACCAAAGGTAGAGGATCAAGATAAAGCACAACTATCTGGGGACTAGTTTAAGAGTAGCAGTACTGTTACTCTGTATCTGCAAAAAGAAAAGGAGTACTTATGGCACCTTAGAGACTAACCAATTTATTTGAGCATAAACTTTTGTGAGCTACAGCTCACTTCATCGGATGCATTCAGTGGAAAATACAGTGGGGAGATTTATATACACAGAGAACATGAAACAATGGGTATTACCATACACACTGTAACAAGAGTGATCAGGTAAGGTGAGCTATTACCAGCAGGAGAGCAGGGGAAAAATACTGGGGACTGAATACTAAGGCTTAGAGAAAACTTTTATTTCCGTTCTGATGTTATGTAAAAACAGATAATTTTGATCAGATGTAGCCCATTTGGGGCAGATTCTGCACTTTTTAAACAGGCAAAACTTCCAATTTTTTTTTAAAGACTCTGATTGATTTCAGTGGGAGCCTGATGTTTCTTAAAGTTATGCTCTAGTTCAACTAGGAATTAATTCAGAGAAATCCTATGGCCTGTGTTAAGCAGGAGGAAAGACTAGATGATCACATTGGTTGGTTCCTTTTGGCTTTATAATCTATGAGCCCTAAGACATTAGCAAAACTTCCCTTGACTTCAATAGTATGTTTACTATTACTATTAGTATGTTTGTAAGAAATACAGACTTATGGCTAGATCCACAAAGGGGATTTTGGCTCAATGTTGCAGCAAATAACTTTAGGCCCCCTACTGCTCAGCGGAATTAATAGCCCTGAGTTAGGTTTCCTATATAATGCATGGCAAGTGTTGGACACCTAAGAATGGGATTCACAAAAGCCAGCACATCAAGCTAAGTAGCATGAAATATCCAGGAGATAGCTTAGGTCCTGCTCCTCAAAGGGAGATAGGCATCTAACTCAGGGCCAGAGGGAGGTAGCCATATCTACTTGGGATTCACAGTCATGAATCCTCTCCTAGAATTAAGGTCCTAAAACAGGTCAGCCCTTTCTCAAGAAAATCCCAGGAAGAAGAGGTGCTGGTCCTACCTCCTATAATCTAGGTTCAAATCCCCATTCTGCTTTATTTGGAGCAGGATCCCACTCCTGGGTGAATGCCCTAACCACTAGTCTATAAGGTGTTCTGGGATGGCTCTTTCTCAATCTCTGATGTTGAAGATGTTCCCCTTTGTATAATTACTTAAATATTCACTGGGCCTGAGACAGAGTGAGTGACTCCATAGTGACCACTATAGCGTAGTGGTTCCAGGTTCCAGACCCTGCTCCAGTGACTAATTAAGAACTTTATACGGACTCCTCAAGTCTCTGTCTACTCATCAAACTGCTTCCTCCTCCACGCTGCCTAGGCATCAGCAAGGGAAGCATTGAGAGCAGAGGAGAGAGTCTTCATTCTCTCAGGTCTTGCTAGGGTGACCAGATAGCAAGTATGAAAAATTGGGATGGGGTGGGGGGTAATTGGCACCTATGTAAGACAAAGCCTCAAATATCGGGACTGTCCCTATAAAATCAGTACATCTGGTCACCCTAGGTCTTGTGTCCAGCATCACAGCTGCCACTGCCATTCAGAAGGAGCAATTTCAGGAAAGTCCTATGAGGGAGCATGCTCAGTGAAGATAGAATCTTCAGTGAATTTAGCTGACAAATTCTAACAAGTCTTTTCTGAGCATGTGCAAACTGAGATTGTCATAGCTTGGTCAGATTTGGGCAATTTTCACAAGGATGGCAAAAGGCACATCCCTGTCACCTGGCTGACTCCCTTGACAAATTTCAAGTCCTTGCTCCAAAGTATGAAGGCACTAGAGCTTCTCCCACAAAATGGTTGTAAGGTTTTTTTTTAACAAGGACAAAACAATATATTCTTTCCCAGTCTTGTTCTGAGAAATAGCTTAACAGTTTCTGATGACATTTTCCCAAAAATTCAGCTTGTCAAGGAAAATTTCAGCCCAAATTGTTAAAGTTTGGCAAAGTTATAAGCAAATGAAAAGGTCCTCTTATAACACAGTATCAGGCCACATTTACTAAGGAGACAAAAATAGTTATGCCTATAATCAGAGATCAATGATAACAAAAATATAGATTTTATCAATTTATCCAGTCTCCAAAATGAAACACCTGATTTTGGAAAAAATACATTGAAAATTAAACAATAGCATTATTACTAGATTGCAGCTAGTGTCTTATTTTTCTTCAACCACCTTATATATTCATCTGAGAAACATTTTGTATCTGATTTCCAAATACATATTATAAAATATTTCATTTAACATACAAATGAATGTAATTAACTTTGGAATCAAAGAAAAGGAAAACTATTTAACAGGACACTGCTTATATTTATATGCAGTTTCAAAATTGCTCAAAATTTTACAAACTCACATAAAAAGGTTTCAGAGTAGCAGCCGTGTTAGTCTGTATTCACAAAAAGAAAACGAGTACTTGTGGCACCGTAGAGACTAACAAATTTATTTAAGGATAAGCTTTCGTGAGCTACAGCTCACTTCATCAGATGCATTCAGTGGAAAATACAGTGTGGAGATTTATATACACAGAGAACATGAAACAATGGGTGTTACCATACACACTGTAACGAGAGTGATCACTTAAGGTGAAAAGAAAAGGAGTACTTGTGGCACCTTAGAGACTAACCAATTTATTTTGAGCTTTCATGAGCTACAGCTCACTTCATCGGATGCATACCGTGGAAACTCTTAAGGTGAGCTATTACCAGCAGGAGAGCGCGGGGGTGGGAGGGGACCTTTTGTAGTGATAATCAAGGTGGGTCATTTCCAGCAGTTGACAAGAACGTCTGAGGAACAGTGGGGGATGGAGGGGGGGAATAAACATGGGGAAATAGTTTTACTTTCTGTAATGACCCATCCATTCCCAGTCTCTATTCAAGTCTGAGTTAATTGTATCCATTACAATCTACATACCACACAGACTATGCGGACAGGTTGTGCCACACACTCTCAAAGAAACTGTGGAACCACCTGATCAACATCCTCTACAGCAAACAGGGAAAGATTAAGAATGAGCTCTCAAAACTGGATACTCTCAAAAAACAAAAACAAACAAAAAAAAAAAAACCTTCCACACAAACTTCCTCATGGATTGAGTTTACAAAAACTAGACAAGCCATTTACAACACAAACTTTGCTTCTCTACAAAGGAAAAAGGACACTAAACTATTTAAACTGCTACATGCCACAAGGAGCCACAACAGTAGTTCCCTTAACCCACCCAACAATATTGTTAATCTTTCCAGCTATACTCTTAGGCCGGCAGAAGAGTCTGTCCTATCTTGGGGCCTCTCCTTTAGTCCCTCCAGGGCCACAAACATGATACAGTTCTGCTGTGACCTAAAATCTTACTTTCGACATCTCCGATTCAAAGAATATTTCCAACACACCTCTGAACAACATACTAACCCACAGAATCCTTCCTACCAGCACTACAAAAAGAAGGATTTTGTGAGGACTCCTCCTAAAGGTCGAAACAACAGCCTGGACTTCTACATAGAGTGCTTCCGCCGACATGCACAGGTTGAAATTGTGGAAAAGCAGCACCACTTTCCCCATAACCTCAGCCGTGCAGAACACAACGCCATCCACAGCCTCAGAAACAACTCTGACATTGTCAAGGTTCCTCCCCCACTCTGAACTCTAGGGTACAGATGTGGGGACCTGCATGAAAAACCTCCTAAGCTTATCTTTACCAGCTTAGGTCAAAACTTCCCCAAGGTACAAAATATTACCCCTTGGACAGGCTGCTACCACCACCAAACTAATACTGGTTACTGGGGAAGAGCTGTTTGGACGCGTCCTTCCCCCCAAAATACTTCCCAAAACCTTGCACCCCACTTCCTGGACAAGGTTTGGTAAAAAGCCTCACCAATTTGCCTAGGTGACTACAGACCCAGACCCTTGGATCTTAAGAACAATGAACAATCCTCCCAACACTTGCACCCCCCCTTTCCTGGGAAATGTTGGATAAAAAGCCTCACCAATTTGCATAGGTGACCACAAACCCAAACCCTTGGATCTGAGAACAATGAAAAAAACATTCAGTGTTTTACAAGAAGACTTTTAATAAAAAATAGAAGTAAATAGAAATAAAGAAATCCCCCCTGTAAAATCAGGATGGTATATATCTTACAGGGTAATTAGATTCAAAAACATAGAGAACCCCTCTAGGCAAAACCTTAAGTTACAAAAAAGATACACAGACAGAAATAGTTATTCTATTCAGCACAATTCTTTTCTCAGCCATTTAAAGAAATCATAATCTAACACATACCTAGCTAGATTACTTACTAAAAGTTCTAAGACTCCATTCCTGTTCTGTCCCCGGCCAAGACGACTACAGACAGACACAGACCCTTTGTTTCTCTCCCTCCTCCCAGCTTTTGAAAGTATCTTGTCTCCTCATTGGTCATTTTGGTCAGGTGCCAGCGAGGTTACCTTTAGCTTCTTAACCCTTTACAGGTGAGAGGAGCTTTCCCCTGGCCAGGAGGGATTTCAAAGGGGTTTACCCTTCCCTTTATATTTATGACACGCCCCCCAAATCTCAGCTAGGGTGAAACACTGGCTGGGATTTCTTCCTGGAGCTCTAGGAAAACAGAGTTAATAAGACACATGCATCTCTAAATATACTACCAAGTACATAAAGACTAATAATATTTTCCACATCTCAAGGACGATTTTAACCAGTTGATTCTGGGAAACTTTCACGGGAGAGTGCATCAGCCACTTTGTTAGAAGCTCCTGAGATGTGTTGGATGTCGAAATCAAAATCTTGGAGAGCTAAACTCCACCGAAGAAGTTTTCTGTTAGTTTCTTTGACGGTGTGAAGCCACTTTAGTGCAGCATGGTCGGTTTGCAGGTGGAAACGCCGTCCCCAAACATATGGGCGTAGCTTTTCCAGAGCGTAGACAATGGCATAACATTCTTTTTCAGTGACTGACCAGTTGCTTTCCCTCTCAGACAGTTTTTTGCTGAGAAACACTACAGGGTGGAATTCTTGATCAGGTCCTTTCTGCATTAAAACTGCTCCCACACCACGCTCGGATGCATCTGTGGTTACTAGGAACGGTTTGTCAAAGTCTGGGGCCCTTAGTACAGGGTCAGACATGAGTGTCGCTTTAAGCTTGTTAAAGGCCTTCTGACACTTTCCGGTCCACTGAACAGCATTTGGCTGTTTCTTTTTGGTTAGGTCTGTCAGTGGGGCAGCGATTTGGCTGTAGTGCGGTACAAATCGTCTGTAATAACCGGCCAAGCCTAAGAAGGATTGAACCTGTTTCTTTGACTTTGGGACAGGCCACTTTTGGATAGCATCCACTTTGGCCTGTAGGGGGCTGATAGTTCCTTGACCCACCTGGTGTCCAAGGTAAGTCACTCTGTTTAGGCCTATTTGACACTTCTTAGCCTTAACAGTTAGTCCTGCCTCCCTTATGCACTCAAGGACTTTTTGTAGATGTTCCAGGTGGTCTGCCCAGGAATCCGAAAATATGGCCACATCGTCAAGGTAGGCGACTGCATATTCTCCTAATCCCGCTAGGAGACCATCTACAAGTCTTTGGAAAGTGGCGGGTGCATTTCGCAGCCCGAAAGGGAGTACATTAAATTCATACAGCCCGAGATGTGTGATGAAGGCTGACCTTTCCTTGGCAGATTCATCTAGCGGTACCTGCCAGTACCCCTTGGTTAAGTCCAAGGTAGAGATGAACTGGGCCCTTCCCAGTTTCTCTAATAGTTCATCTGTGCGTGGCATGGGATAGTTGTCTGGGCGAGTTACAGCATTTAGCTTACGGTAGTCCACGCAAAAACGTATTTCCCCATCTGGTTTGGGAACTAGAACCACTGGAGATGCCCATGCACTTTCAGAGGGGCGGATTACCCCCATCTGTAACATATCCTGGATCTCCCGTTCTATAGCAGTTTTAGCTTGAGGAGACACCCGGTAAGGTTGGACCCTAATTGGGTGAGCATTACCTGTGTCAATGGAGTGGTATGCCCGTTCAGTCAGTCCTGGGGTGGCTGAGAACGTTGGCGCGTAGCTAGTGCACAGCTCCTGGATCTGCTGTCGCTGCATACGCCCAAGGGTCATGGAGAGGTTCACCTCTTCCACACCACCAGCACATTTCCCTTCGTAGTAGACACCTTCAGGCCACTCAGCGTCGTCTCCTCCCTGGGCTGTAAACTGACAAACCTTTAATTCTCTGGAATAAAAGGGCTTTAGAGAATTAATATGATACACCTTAGGCTTTCGGTTGGAGGTGGGGAATGCTATGAGATAATTAACAGCTCCCAGGCGCTCCTGGACCACGAATGGCCCTTCCCACGATGCTTCCATTTTATGGGCCTGGAGCGCCTTTAAGACCATGACCTGGTCTCCTACTTTGAAGGAACGCTCTCTGGCATGTTTATCATACCAGGCTTTTTGCTCTTTTTGAGCATCCTGTAAGTTTTCTCTAGCAAGGGCTAAAGAGGTTCGGAGGGTGTTTTGTAGGTTGGTTACAAAGTCCAGAATGTTAGTTCCTGGAGAAGGCGTAAATCCCTCCCATTGCTGCTTCACCAACTGCAATGGCCCCTTAACCTCACGGCCATATACAAGTTCAAATGGGGAAAACCCTAAACTGGGATGTGGTACAGCTCTGTAGGCAAAGAGCAACTGCTGCAATACTAGGTCCCAATCATTGGAGTGCTCATTTACGAATTTACGTATCATGGCCCCCAAAGTTCCATTAAACTTCTCCACCATGCCATTTGTTTGATGATGGTAAGGAGTGGCAACCAAGTGATTTACCCCATGAGCTTCCCAAAGGTTTTTCATAGTTCCTGCCAGGAAATTAGTCCCTGCATCTGTGAGGATGTCGGAGGGCCAACCTACCCTGGCAAAAATGTCTGTTAGTGCCTGGCACACACTTTTAGCCCTGGTGTTGCTTAGAGCTACTGCTTCCGGCCATCGGGTGGCAAAATCCATGAAAGTCAGTATGTACTGCTTTCCTCTGGGTGTCTTTTTCGGAAAAGGACCCAGAATATCCACAGCTACTCGCTGAAATGGAACTTCAATGATGGGGAGTGGCTGGAGAGGAGCTTTGACCTGGTCTTGGGGTTTTCCCACTCTTTGGCACACCTCACAAGACTGGACATAGGTAGAAACATCCTTGCCCATTCCCTCCCAGTGGAATGACCCCCCCAAACGGTCTTTGGTCCTGTTCACCCCAGCATGGCCACTAGGGTGATCATGGGCTAAGCTCAAGAGCTTGGCCCGGTATTTAGTTGGAACTACCAACTGTCTCTGAGGATGCCAGTCTTCCTGGTGTCCCCCAGAAAGAGTTTCCTTGTATAAAAGTCCTCTTTCTACAACAAACCTGGATCGATTAGAAGAGCTGAGAGGCGGTGGGTTGCTCCGTGCCGCCGTCCAAGCTCTCTGGAGGCTTTCATCTGCTTCTTGTTCGGTCTGGAACTGTTCCCTTGATGCTGGAGACATCAGTTCCTCATGGGATTGTGGACCTAGGCTTGGTCCCTCTGGAAGCGATATAGGGGATGGAGCTGTTTCTGTTGACTGTGAACCGCTCTCCGCTGGTGCACTATGTTGGGATTCAGGCTCCGGCTGAGCCTCTTGTGTAGGGTTATCGGCTGCTGCCAGTTCAGGTTCGGTGGGTCCCTCTGGTGTTGAGGTTGCAAGTACTGGATTCAGTGCTGACACGGGGTCTGGTGTTGGTTGTTCGGCTGGTTCCGGTTCTGGGACTGGTTCCGTCTGGGTCTCTGGGACTGGATCCACTACTGCTGTTGCAGACATTGGCCTGAGGTCCAGGTCCATCACCTCTGACTGGGTCCTGATAGAAGTTTCCGGAACAGAGCTAGGCCTCACGGCTTGTTTAGCCTGGTTGCGGGTGACCATTCCCACCCTCTTGGCCTGCTTCACATGATTGGCCAAGTCTTCCCCCAACAGCATGGGGATGGGATAATCATCATAGACTGCAAAAGTCCACATTCCTGACCAGCCCTTGTACTGGACAGGCAACTTGGCTGTAGGCAAATTGAAAGAGTTGGACTTGAAGGGTTGAATCGTCACTTGGATCTCTGGGTTGATTAAATTGGGGTCCACTAAGGAAGCATGGATAGCTGACACTTGTGCTCCGGTGTCCCTCCACGCGGTGACCTTCTTCCCGCCCACACTCACAGTTTCCCTCCGCTCCAAGGGTATCTGGGAGGTATCTGGGCCTGTGGACCTCTGGTGTGATTCCGGTGCAATGAACTGTAACCTGTTGGGGTTCTTGGGGCAGTTGGCCTTTACATGCCCCAGCTCGTTACATTTAAAACATCGTCCAGCTGACGGGTCACCGGGGCGAGGTGGGTTGCTGGAGAACGGGGTGGTGGGACGATAAGGGGTCTGGAGGGTTCTTTGGGAGGTAGGTGGGGCTTTGGGCGGCCCCCGGTAATAGGGTGTGGTCTGGGGTGGTCCCTTCTGGTCTCCGCTCCAACTGCGACCAGTTTTCTTCTTCTCTGCCACCTCCACCCATCTGGCTCCAATCTCTCCTGCCTCAATTACAGTTTTGGGTTTCCCATCTAGGATGTATCTTTCTATTTCCTCAGGAACACCCTCTAAGAATTGTTCCATTTGCATTAGGAAGGGCAAATTTACTGGAGATTCAACACTTGCTCCTGATGTCCAGGCATCCCAATGTTTTACAATGTGGTAGGCATGTCGGGTAAATGACATGCCTGGTTTCCACCTTAGGGCTCTGAACCTCCGACGAGACTGCTCGGGTGTTATCCCCATTCTGACTCTCGCCTTGGATTTAAACAGTTCATACTTGTTCATGTGTTCTTTAGGCATTTCAGCTGCCACCTCAGCTAAGGGTCCACTGAGCTGCGGCCTCAGCTCTACCATGTATTGGTCAGTAGAGATGTTGTACCCAAGGCAGGCCCTTTCGAAGTTTTCTAAGAAGGCCTCAGTATCATCACCTGCCTTGTAGGTGGGGAACTTTCTGGGATGGGAAGTGGTACCTGGAGAAGGATTGCTAGGGTTTGTTGGTATATTCTGCTGGGCCTTTATCCTCTCCATCTCCTCCACATGCTTCCTCTCTTTTTCCTTCTCCTCCTCCTTCAGCCGCATGAGTTCTATCTGTCTTTCATGTTCCCTTTGTTTTTCCTCAGCCTGAAATTTGGCTAATTCCAGCTGTAGTCGAGCTGAGGATTTGCCCATTCTAACCTCTCTGTTTTTAACTAACTTTACACCCGAGGTTCAGAAATAACCAAACAAAACTTGGCTGTAAAATTTTGCTGTGCTGGAATAGAATACCTATTCTCTGATAGTGATTGTCAGCCTACAGAAAAAGACAATTCCCTTGTCTCTGCTCTGGGCCCAAATTAAAGCAAAAAACCTCCAACTACTTGGAAACCTGCTTACCCAGCCCAAAGAAGAAAAAAAAATTTCTTTTCAAACCTGTGCTCCTTGTAAAACAAAAAAAAAATCAAAATCCTAAAAAGAACCCTGCCACTTTTGTCTCCAGGCAAATGGGTAGAGCACACACCCCCTATTTACTTTTAGGAAGAAAAGAAAAAAAAACCAAAAACCTCTGGGTTGGAAGACTGTGAATTTCCCTGCAGGAGTTAAGTACCCTGCCTCTAGGCAAAGAAAACCTGCAATTCACAAGATAATCCCCTTTTGTCTCTGCTTGGCCACAAAGCAGAGAGAAACCAAGCTGCTTTCAGTTTCAAAGCTGCTTTCTGGACTTCCTAAAAATTCCTTTTTAAAATCTGTATTTCTAGTTCAAAAAATCTCAACTGGATCTCAAAATGATTTCAGGTTAATCCCACCACTGTGCCACCATGTCAAGGTTCCTCCCCCACTCTGAACTCTAGGGTACAGATGTGGGGACCTGCATGAAAAACCTCCTAAGCTTATCTTTACCAGCTTAGGTCAAAACTTCCCCAAGGTACAAAATATTACCCCTTGGACAGGCTGCTACCACCACCAAACTAATACTGGTTACTGGGGAAGAGCTGTTTGGACGCGTCCTTCCCCCCAAAATACTTCCCAAAACCTTGCACCCCACTTCCTGGACAAGGTTTGGTAAAAAGCCTCACCAATTTGCCTAGGTGACTACAGACCCAGACCCTTGGATCTTAAGAACAATGAACAATCCTCCCAACACTTGCACCCCCCCTTTCCTGGGAAATGTTGGATAAAAAGCCTCACCAATTTGCATAGGTGACCACAAACCCAAACCCTTGGATCTGAGAACAATGAAAAAAACATTCAGTGTTTTACAAGAAGACTTTTAATAAAAAATAGAAGTAAATAGAAATAAAGAAATCCCCCCTGTAAAATCAGGATGGTATATATCTTACAGGGTAATTAGATTCAAAAACATAGAGAACCCCTCTAGGCAAAACCTTAAGTTACAAAAAAGATACACAGACAGAAATAGTTATTCTATTCAGCACAATTCTTTTCTCAGCCATTTAAAGAAATCATAATCTAACACATACCTAGCTAGATTACTTACTAAAAGTTCTAAGACTCCATTCCTGTTCTGTCCCCGGCCAAGACGACTACAGACAGACACAGACCCTTTGTTTCTCTCCCTCCTCCCAGCTTTTGAAAGTATCTTGTCTCCTCATTGGTCATTTTGGTCAGGTGCCAGCGAGGTTACCTTTAGCTTCTTAACCCTTTACAGGTGAGAGGAGCTTTCCCCTGGCCAGGAGGGATTTCAAAGGGGTTTACCCTTCCCTTTATATTTATGACAGACATCATAATCAAAAAGGCTGACAAAGGAGGTACTGTTGTCATCATGAATAGGTCAGAATATGAACAAGAGGCTGCTAGGCAGCTCTCCAACACCACTTTCTACAAGCCATTACCCTCTGATCCCACTGAGGGTTACCAAAAGAAACTACACCATCTGCTCAAGAATCTCTCTGAAAAAGCACAAGAACAAATCCACACAGACACACCCCTGGAACCCCGACCTGGGGTATTCTATCTGCTACCCAAGATCCATAAACCTGGAAATCCTGGACACCCCATCATCTCAGGCATTGGCACCCGGACAGCAGGATTGTCTGGCTATGTAGACTCCCTCCTCAGACCCTACGCTACCAGCACTCCCAGCTATCTTCGAGACACCGCTGACTTCCTGAGGAAACTACAACCCATTGGTGATCTTCCTGAAAACACCATCCTGGCCACTATGGATGTAGAAGCCCTCTACAGCAACATTCCACACAAAGATGAACTACAAGCCATCAGGAACAGTATTCCTGATAATGTCACGGCAAACCTGGTGGCTGAACTTTGTGACTTTGTCCTTACCCATAACTATTTTACATTTGGGGACAATATATACCTTCAAATCAGCGGCACTACTATGGGTACCCACATGGCCCCAAAGTATGCCAATATTTTTATGGCTGACTTAGAACAACGCTTCCTCCGCTCTCGTCCCCTAACACCCCTACTCTACTTGCTCTACATTGATGACATCTTCATCATCTGGACCCATGGAAAAGAAGCCCTTGAGGAATTCCACCATGATTTCAACAATTTCCATCCCACCATCAACCTCAGCCTGGACCAGTCCACACAAGAGATCCACTTCCTGGACACTACGGTGCTAATAAGTGATGGTCACAAACACCATCCTATACCAGGAACCTACTGACCACTATTCCTACCTACATGCCTCCAGCTTTCATCCAGACCACACCACACGATCCATTGTCTACAGCCAAGCTCTGCGATACAACCACATTTGCTCCAACCCCTCAGACAGAGACAAACACCTACAAGATCTCTATCAAGCATTCTTACAACTACAATACCCACCTGCTGAAGTGAAGAAACAGATTGACAGAGCCAGAAGAGTACCCAGAAGTCACCTACTACAGGACAGGCCCAACAAAGAAAATAACAGAATGCCACTAGCCATCACCATCAGCCCCCAACTAAAACCTCTCCAACGCATCATCAAGGATCTACAACCTATCCTGAAGGACGACCCATCACTCTCACAGATCTTGGGAGACAGGCCAGTCCTTGCTTACAGACAGCCCCCCAACCTGAAGCAAATACTCACCAGCAACCACACACCACACAACAGAACCACTAACCCAGGAACCTATCCTTGCAACAAAGTCCGTTGCCAACTGTGTCCACATATCTATTCAAGGGACACCATCATAGGACCTAATCACATCAGCCAAACTAGCAGAGACTCGTTCACCTGCACATCTACAAATGTGATATATGCCATCATGTGCCAGTAATGCCCCTCTGCCATGTACATTGGTCAAACTGGACAGTCACTACATAAAAGAATAAATGGACACAAATCAGACATCGAGAATTATAACATTCAAAAACCAGTTGGAGAACACTTCAATCTCTCTGGTCACTTTTACAGACCTAAAAATGGCAATTCTTCAACAAAAAAACTTCAAAAAGAGACTCCAAGGAGAGACTGCTGAATTGGAATTAATTTGCAAACTGGATACAATTAATTTAGGCTTGAATAGAAGACTGGGAAGTGGATGGGTCATTACACAAAGTAAAACTATTTCCCCATGTTTATTCCCCCCCATCCACCCCCCACTGTTCCTCAGACGTTCTTGTCAACTGCTGGAAATGGCCCACCTTGATTATCACTACAAAAGGTCCCCCCCCTCCCCGCTCTCCTGCTGGTAATAGCTCACCTTTCCTGTTCACTCTCCTTACCGTGTGTATGGTAACACCCATAGTTTCATGTTCTCTATGTATGTAAATCTCCCCACCGTATTTTCCACTGAATGCATCCGATGAAGTGAGCTGTAGCTCACGAAAGCTTATCCTCAAATAAATTTGTTAGTCTCTAAGGTGCCACAAGTACTCCTTTTCTTTTCACATAAAAAGGTTTGTTTAATAGAATATATATATTATAGGATTTGCATGTCTGATAAGATCCACACTGGGATTTATTTGCTATTGTTTCAGGAGCAGATTTCTAACCAAAGTTTTCTTTTTGATTAGAGGGTTAAGGCTGCTTTACTCACAGGCAAATAACTGTTTTAAGCAATACTTTTAAATGATGATATTGATCGTTGACCACAGCTAAATTGCTTTGATAGCAAAATTAGCATAATGTTTGTGATTTGTATTGTTCTGAAAATCTGTCTTTAATATTATGCGTTCATTTGAGTCATGGAGCAATGTTATCAATCTATCTGTGCAGCCATCTCTAAAGCTTTGTATATGAATGAAACATTTTATCTATTCTAGCTGGTCATTCATCTATAGGAATGGGCTTTTTATGAGCTTAAATCAAGTATCCAAAACAAAATGGCTTTCCAGCATTCAATGCACCAATATTTCAGAAAGGCCTATGTTACCTCTTTGAAGAAAAGAGGAAGAAAATATATGGGATTTACACTTCTCTAAGAACTATTTAGATAATCTGAGTATCATTGCCATTTGCAGAACTTCTTTCTCATAGAGTTTTACTGTGTGATGCATCTCCTTACTTTGAGTGGATATAAAGATGCTATAAAAATAAAATAATGTTATTGTGCTTGGCACTACCAGAAGAATCAGCTTTAGCCACCATCAACAATTTAATAACCAAGCCTTGTTAACTTGTCTTTCCTTCTTACACCTACGACTGTTTTATTTAGTATATTGACATTTCATGTGTAGGGTTCAATCCTGCAAAGTGCTGAGCACTCTGATTCCAATCAGAGCATATAAGTATGTGCTTAACTTTAAGCACATAAGCAACCTATTAAAGTTAATGGGATTCATGTTCCTAAAGTTAAGCTTTACTGGATCAGGACCAGAATGCACAGAGCCTTGTAGAATACAGCTACCAGTGAGGAACAGACACAAAATAACCTATAAAGAACCCACCTCCTATAAAAATCAACTGCAGCAAATAAAGGTAAAGCCAAAATGCATGAATAAATATCTGTTGCTCTCTTTCTGTTATTGCTCACAAAGCTGACAGTAGCACTTACAATAAATTCTTTTAATAAGTTTCCATAAAATTACAATTTATTTTAAAGATCATCATTTGTAATTCTATTCTCATAAGACCATTAAACACATGGGTCTTTTTAATTTTAAAAGGCCTGCTAACAGTTCTCACAAAAAAATGTACTCAGGACATTGACCGTAAATTGATACAATTGCACAACTTAATCAGAATTAAAAATGAGTCAAACTACTGTCCAATCGTATCAAGGGGGTCAACATAGCCATTCAGCAGCCTATGCCACAGATGCAAAGATGACTCCATTAGCACAACTGCCTGTGATATCTTGACACTGAATTAAATGTTTATGCTGAAATGTTTTCTTCAGGATGTTTTTATGCATAATGCAAACTACTGAAAAATAGTCTAAATCTCTTTCAATTCCATCGTAGTTTTTAATTTTGATGTACTACACACTTTGTTAGATTATTTTATTTTTCTTGAACTTTAAGACTAACTGGAGTAGTTTGAGCACTTGTCCCTTGCAGTGGATTTGGTATTCATATTTGCACACATTTTTATGGAACTGGAAAGTTGTGACAATTAGAGAGAGTTCCCAACTTTAGAACCAAACTTCCCTAAATCTGGAGTGTCTTCAGGTCTGGAAGTTCTGGTGTGAGACAATCTCTAGTAATAATTTATCAATATATTGTTTCAATTTCAAGTAGCGTTCCTAAAATTCCTTGGTTGTTTAATGCATCTAATTCCTTCAAAAATTAAATAAAGGAATTGAAGGAGCAAATAGAGAAACACTGCAGCTTCTATTTTTGTACCTACTATAAAGTAATATTCACACTTTCCAAGTTTGTGAATATCCTCTCTTGTAGCTTAGCACATTTTGTTAAGTGCATAAGACTGCAAAAGCCCCAACAGCTCTGGTATGTGCATTTAAGGAACCTAAAGTAAAGTACATTCCTCGCCAGATTCTGATCTCATTTACAGCAGTGTAAATTTTGAATCAATCCAATGACTTTAACAGACTTGTTCTGGATTTACGCCAGCATAAATGAGATCAGAGTCTTGCCCTCTGACATTGATATGGATCAAAGAAAAAAATAATTTCCTGCATATAAAGGGCCAGATCCTCAGCTGGTATAATTTGGCATAACCTCATTGAAGTAAATGGAGCTATGGTAATTTACATCAGATGAGGGACTGGCCCAGAATATATAAAAGTTTTCAGAGCCGGCTTTTTAATTCATTTAAAACTATGATGTTAGGTGGGCTATTGATGCTTGGAATTAATGCGCAAGTTGTTAATCTCTCTAGACCTGGATTTAAAATTAGACAAAGCAATAATTAGTTTGGCACCATCATTCCACTACCCAGAGGCTAATAATATAGGTCATAAAATACCAGCGACTGGCACTACTTTTCATAAAAAAAAAAAGAAAAAGAAAAAAGAATCAGTACTGGAAAGGCTATAGAATTTTAAAATATTTAAAATATGAGTTAAAAGAAAAGGAGTACTTGTGGCACCTTAGAGACTAACAAATTTATTTGAGCATAAGCTTTCGTGAGCTCCAGCTCACTTCATCGGATGCAATATTAGTTGTCATTGGCTGGCATAATGTTTTGTGACATATTGCACCACCTCACAGGAAAGTGAGGTTTATATGAGTTCTTAAGTCTCTCAGTTCCCAGGAATAGAGATATTCTTTTCAGGAATACTTGATTTAAAGAAGTCTATATTCCATCTATACTATGCTTTTTTTCTGTAATATATGTTGGATTTATCACCGAGGCTAAAGTTATGAAAATGGTTTTATTTTGTACAGTTTCCAATACTTTTTGCCCATATATTTATGTCCTTCTTAAGGTATATGAATGATGCACTGTAAACAGTTTATAAACATATGGAAGTATAGCACTGTAGTATATGTATCTTGATTTGTTTTCATGACAAATGACTACTGGCAACATGAATAATTCAAATTTAGAAATGATGAAAATATAGAGGAATTGCATTTGGATATTTCTTCCTGTCCTGTCAATCATTTTTGCCAGGTTTCTGTTTAAACATAATGAAAATTAAGAAGTCATCAAGTCTGAGAACTAGTCTTGTGTATCAGAAATGCTTGCTTATGTTTGTACTGTTTAAATACTGGTAATGTTTAATGCACTGTATTCATTTGGTATTCGGTATTCTCATATATAACAACTCATTAAATTAGGGAAACAATATTGTTAGTATCTGATAGTAAATATATTTTTCATGCAGTAGAACTGTGTTTAAATTATGTACAGCGCTGTATACTGTACACACAAATGTGTATGTGTATCTAGACAGGTACACATACCTAAAATGTGTGCATATGTGTATCATATACGTATATGCATACAATTAAAGAGTGCATATTCCATGTTATAGATGCATATATTCATAAATCATTTAAAGTTAAGCTTTTCATGTGATGTGAGGCACTGATACAAACTTGCTAATGATAATTATAGAACTGATGCTGATTTAGTCATTTCAAGAAAGCCATGGAGGCATAATTAGTGTCTGAATGGCCTCAATATTGCATTATTAGGAGGCTAGGGTGAAACTTGAAATGAGAACATCAAGGCTGATAAGAGAAAAGAAAACATGAAATACATACATAATTCATTCTGAGATATTATAAAGGTTTGTAACCAGAAACAATAATTTGCAGAAAACATCTCATGTACTGGAGCCAACTGCAATCATCTGGTCAACCTGTTTAAGATCAAATAATATTCTCAGCAATTCTCAGTAGTATCTTTGTAATAAAGTACCAGCAAACAGACACTGTTTGCTTCTGGTCACTTTTAAAGAATGTTCAGTTTATCCATGGGGACTTTAATCTCAAGCTTCATAGAGTACAAAAAGAATATTGATCCCACTGTGTTGTCCTTTAGGCCACAAGGCATGCACATTTTTACATTCATTTGTCAGAAGACAAAAAATAAATTTTGCCTTTTGAAAATATCCAATGACATCTTTTAAAACAGAATAATTTTCCATCACTTTTTTCTTCCTTTTATCCCTGACTCATTTACTCTCTCTGATAATGCTTTTCTTCCACCATACTTCCAGTGGTGAAGAACATCTATGCAGAATTCCTTGCTCTGGACCCCTGCCAAGCTAGCCATTATCTAGTGACCTGCTGCGCTGGCTGAATGGAGCAATATCAGTCATGAGTCCCCTTTTCGGTTCTCTTGCTTAATAGGAGGCAGCAGATATGAAGAACGACTCTACCCAGCTTAGGTAAAGAAATGTGCTATGATTACAGTCATTATTCTTGATTAGACCAGGTATACAGCTAAAGAATTGGACCAAACTTACTCTTTGTGTATCACGCACCTGAAATTTATCTTAACAGTTCTATTTATACAAGTTATGAATGCATATAGGCCAGTGATTTATTTGTAATTATTATTTCTTACTTTAAAAAATAAAATTTTTACCCAGGTTGAAGTGATCAAAAGTTGTTAGCACCTCATGACCATTCAGTGATCTATGAGTCTTGTCTCTGTCCAATTTCCAAGGGACAAATATCTGCATTCAGTTTACATTATTTGCACCATTTTTGGCATTCTCAGGAGACAGGTCAAGGAGTTACTGGAGACTTAACTGATCCTTCATTGTCCTATGGACCTTCAAATCAGGGGTGAGGTACACTGAAGAAGCACTTGGATAGACTAATAGACAGTGACCCTCCACACCCAACAAGACAGGGATGCCAAAGATCAGGATGAAGACTTTGAATTGGCACCAGAAGTGGACTGTGAGCCAGTGGAGGGACCTTAGCACAGGTAGGATGTGCTCACAGTGGCCTGGTATTCTCTGTGATCTGATCCTCTGCATTGTATCTATATTTAGCCCCAGTGACTGCAGTAATTCAGTCTGAAGGTGACAAATCCATAGATCGCTGTGGTCAGGTTCTTCTCCAGGATGAAGTTCTCTAGCTAGTTAAAAGGTGAAAAAAGGCACTTTCGCAACACTTTGATGAATTGGGACAAACAGCTTTGCTGGAAGGGGAGATCAATGTGCCAGTTATTTTTTCGGGGCATCTCCCTTTCCCAAACAGCATCACTTCAGTCTTGCTCAGGTTGAGCCAGCTGCTCTTCCTCCAGCAGAAGACTCTTGTAGGTGTTGTGTCATTTTTTGACATTTGTCATTTTGTATCAATGGGGAAAATGAGATATAGAACTGGATATCATCAGCTTATTGTGGCATCTCATCACCAGTTCTGTCCATCAACTGCAGCTGTGTTGTGTCAGCTGATCAAAAGTATCCTGTGATGGATTATCTCAAAAGCGGCAAGGAGTTTGAGTAATAAGAGTACTGAGATGACCCCTACACATTTTGATGAAAACATCTTCTTTAAGTCATGGGGAAATCCCGATGCCTTGCAGTACCAAGATTTGTATTCCTTCTGTTTATATCACATCACCTTCATCTATAATCATCTCATGACTTTGTTTAATATCCTCATTTGTCTCTATCTTCATGAAAAGGTAAATTCAGCAATGTTGTGAAAGCCTAAGGTATCAAACAATCTATTTGCCCATCATAATCTTTAAACGTTTTTGAAGAACAATCTGCTTTGCATAACAGACAAGCACTGGGTTCCAGAACTAAGGTGGATGAGAAGAGGTGGATGAAATAATCATAGCAAATGCCGTATTACAGGAATGTAACCCATTTGCCTGCTGTGAACTGAAATCATGGGGAACCTCTGAACAAGTCTGCCTTTCTCTTGTGTTAATTAGGCATTATTCTAATTGCATGTGCTGAGGATGTGATTAGGCAGATTCAGTGAACAGGAGTAGTAGCCATGGAAGAATAAAGGATTCAGTTGAAAACGCATTTAGTCTTTGTCCAGATGCCAGAGGACAATCCTAACATGAGCATTGCTGGCATAAGACATAGGTAGGTTGAAGAAAAGCTTCATAGAATCTCAGGGTTGGAGGGGACTTCAGGAGGTCATCTAGTCCAACCCCCTGCTCAAAGCAGGACCAATCCCCAATTTTTGCCCCATCTCTAAGTGGCCCACTCAAGGATTGAACTCTCAACCCTGAGTTTAGCAGGCCAATGCTCAAACCACTGAGCTATCCCTCCCCCCCATCATGGAAGGCACCGAGTACCTCTACTTCACCTTGACTTTAATGGTACTTGCAGGCACTCAGCACTTCTCAGTATCAAGCTTTTAGTTTCTGGGTTTCTTTTTATAACAGTCATCTCTTTTTCAGGCACAATTAACTGTAGATGCAAATGCTAAGTAGACAGTTAACTACCTGACTGCACTCAGCTAGCTAGATAACTAAATGCTAGTAGTCAGAGTCCTCACTTGCATTTAACTGGTTTTCAATAATTTCCTCATGCTTAAAAATAGGTAACACCATAGATAAAATCAGGCAAAAGTGATAAACAGCAAGTTTTTAAGGGCACACAGTGTATTGGTGACCACAATTTGTTGTACTTTTAAATAATTCATGAACAAAACTGTGCCTATAAAAGTACAGGCCAGGTTGAGACCACTTTAATAATATGGCCCTTACTATCACTTTTAGACTGGAAAAAAAATAATTTTCCTGGATCTTCATCATAATCATATTTCCAATCAGCTGAATTAGGCTCTATACACTTAGACATGAGAAGACAAATGGATCCCTAATGCAGAGGTCCCCAAACTGTGGGGCATGCCCTAGGGGGGCATGGAGGAACGTTTGGGGGGTTGGGGAGGCCAGGTCAGCCCCAACAGGGGATGGCAAGGGAGCACCATCCAGCTTTACTCTTCTCCCAGCTTTGCCCCAGCCCCACCCCCAGCCACAGCCCCCCAACCTCAGCCCAGCTGTGGCTCCACACCCGGCCCAGGTTCTGGCCCCGCTCCCAGCCTCAACCCCGAGCCGTGGCTCCATTCCTGGCCTCAGACCCACCCCTAGCTGTGACCCCAGCCTTGGCCCCTTACCCCATCCATGTCCCCCCTCATCCTCCTGGGAGCTGCAGTCCCACTCCAGGGGGGAGGGGGCCCAAACAGGGGTGGGGGTGCCTGACCCTGAAAAGCTTGGGGACCACTGCCTCAATGTAACTCAACTCACTGCTCTTACACCAGCAATGTATTTGAGCAAAGACTGCCAAATTTATGTACACTTACCCTTTGTTACCCTTTAGGATTTAGTTCAGTCAAAATAGTAACATGAGATCTCTTGAGACTGGGTAATGATCATTAGGGTTTACCAGCACAGGTCATACATCTTGCTATGGTAACATAACTTTCTGTAAGTTCAGGTGAAATCTGGGATTTTATTTTATTATTAATTATTACTATTATTATTTCTTCATCCACATTAAGAGCCTATGACTTGGGTATTCATTCTCACAAACTACCTGGAACAAACATGTCAAATGTTGGGATACAAAATTCCCTTATGTGTGTTCTACACTAGGTGTCAAGATATGTGATCTCTAGTAATGAAATGTGGGTGCATGGGCCTAATTTGGTAGCTCTTGCCTCAAGAGGATCTTGCAGGGTGAAAAAGAATCATTTGCTTTGCAGGCTATCTTTATAAACCTACTGAACTTGGCAACTGTCTCCTGTCCAAACTGTGATGTTACCTTGAGTGGGCACAATGCCACTCTAGCAGATGGGCATGTGTGTAGGCATGCCAGAGAACTAGGATGTGCACTGAGTTTGCCTGCCATGGCTCAGAAACCTATCCATTTAAAATCACTGCCTACAAAGAGCTTTTGCATGGAGGATTCAGGGGCTATGTAACTGGCTCTCTAACTCCTATTGGCATTAACTTTGACATTCTTAAAATACTTCCGAGGCAGAAGGGCAGGGGATGTCAGGAGGGCGAGGGGGATGCAAATCAGGATTAGTGCTGTATGTGTTAAAAGATCATGGATGGGAAAATATATTATGGTGTTGCCACCCTCACAATGCTTTCTAGGGAAAGTATGCAGGGATGTACACAAATATGACTGTAACTGGGGTGAGGTTTCCTACTTAATACAGTAGCTCAGCAGAATGTGGAAACCCAATTCATGACCTTTCATGCTGCAGAAGTGGGCATATACTGCAATTTCTTCTGAATAGAACTCCCAATGTTTCAGAATGTTATACAGGTCTTTACTTCTGCCTTGCAATTTTATTGACATTTTTCTTCTACTTTTCATTTTGTGCAATAGTTTAAATTCTACAGTAAGTCATTTAAGCTTGCTCAAGAGAGGCTGCAATGCTGCTCCCAGGCACACTGCAATGATTGAAACCACAAGTGAACACTTTGTATATTGTTAAAAATCTTACATTCTAGTACAAAACACATAACGGCGCTTTCAGATAGTGCACTGCAGTTAAATGCATTTGCCCAGAGGCACAAAATCAAAATAGTTATTTGTATTAGGGTGAAGCTGCAATAGCTATGGATGGATTTACATAATAATGACACCTGCCTGCTTTAAAAAGTAACATGCAACTTTTCAATCCTTTGTAGAATATATAAAAAGTATGTTCATGCAGGAGAATTTAATATTTATCTAAATTATGTGCTTAAATTTTGGTGACTTAACTATTTAGAATAAGGAAAGATAATGAGCTAGATCCTGCACTGGTTGTATCTCAGCACGGCTCCATTGAAATCAATTTACAACTGCTGAGGATCTGGTCCAAAATAATTTGATTTTTTAAAAAATTCTTAAATGGTTTGAAATACATTTTTAGGACCAAACCCTGCTCACACTCAATTCAATATGAGTTTCACATGGGCTTCAATGAGATTGGAATTTGGCACCTGGCCATTTAGTATCCCTGGGAAATTTGGTAATAATATTTTTATATCAGTATCAAAAATGCACACACACAAAAATTGCATATATGTTGTAATAGGACAAGTTGGTTTAAATGAACTCGACATCACATATCCATTTACTGTCTAGTTTGACATATTAGTTGTCTTTTTACCACTAAGAGTCCCCTCAGGAAATCACGACAACAAGAACACGGATGAAAAAGGTGTTTAAATGTGCCCAATTCACTCATACAATGTTGACACTGAATTTTTATATGTCAGTCGGTTTAGCAGACACCAAGAAATTCTAGTAACCCCATTTGTTCTTTATCATGGAGTTACCTTCCTACCAGTTAACATTTTTCTTCAGTACAGTGCATGTATGTTATAGGTGTGTGAATGGTAAATTACCTGTGCCTTGAACCAACTCTCAAAATGCCCATATGACACATCATATGACCAGTCTCAAAAATCCCTAATTAGTGAAGGAATCGATACTGTTAGCCTTGTAACCCGATTCTGGAACACTACATTCCTATTCCCTCCCCCCCCCCATACCCAAAATCAATGTTTTACTCTGAAGTCACTAATGCATTTGTGCTCCAGAACTGGAACTTCCAGGTGAGATAGCAAAGGACATGGCCACATGACTTCAGCTTCAAGGTCATGCCATCACAGATGTTATTTGTTCGAAATCCATGCCTACCAAGCTGCAGGAGTGTGCATATAATGTGACTTTGTGTCTCTTATCTGGATCAATATACCACTGAAGCAAACTACAATCTACAGATACTAGAGCCACTTTAGAAACTACGCCCATGACCAGACCTAAAAGAACTCCCCAACATCTGGAGAAATTTATATTTCAGCTGTTAGATGGCAAGTACCCTGCAATGACCACTGAAGGCCCAGAGCCTGAAGATCAGAATCTTCCTGAAGTTGACTTAATGACCTCTACCTTCCAAAAGATCTCCAAGCCATAGCTATAAGTAATGCTGAAATGAATACTACTCAGTTTGGCTAATTGTTAATTTTAAAAAATAGAGAGGGCAAATTTCCCCATAGTGAATAATTCTGCAATGACAGGGAGATAGGCTGGGTAATTTAATAGGTATTTTCCAGCTCTATTTTTTATGATCCCATGACTATGAGCTTTATGCAATAGTATGGTACATGATTCTTGCATTTTGGGGAAAGTAGCATGGATAACAAAACATCTACATTAACTGTGGGTTGTTGGTATTTCCACATTAGGAGTTACCCATATTTCACCACAGATTCTGAAGACATATTTAGTGTTCATTTTCTTGGTTTCTACTACTTTCTTGGACAGCTACTATTGGTGCCTTTGGTAATTTCAGCTAGCAATGAGGAACATCCTCAAAACAATATGTTTCTCCCTAGAAAGGTCAAGAATATTTTATTGATTTAGATATATTTCAAAATGCACTCTTTTGGGTACTTCATAGAGAACTTTGCAACCTGTTATCCTTCATGACATTTTTGTTCATGTACACTATCATGTTTTCTATATTTTTGTCCCTACTTTTTCTTAGTAGAGGAACTAGTACGACAAATAGTCTAATGCCCCTAATACATTATCGTCATATTAGGTCAAAATTTTCTGTTTGTGGGATCACACTTGGATTCTGTGAGGATGACTGTGATGTTACAGAGGGTGAGGCTCTCTTGATTTAACTGAGACATTAGGAATAGATGAACTTTTCAGTAGGAATGGCTGGAAAACAATATTTCTGTTTCATGAAAAATTTCAAGGTTTTGACATGTATTTTCATCCAAGTGAATGATAAAACTGAGACCTTTCACATTTTTTTTCAAAATGTATGAACCAGAGAGAAACTCCCACCCTACTATAGACAACAGCAGGGTGATTTGGGCATTCACATGGGATATGGGACACCCAAGTTCAAGTCCCTGTTCTGAATCCCACATCCTAGCTTAGTTCCCTAACCACTGGGCTACTGGCTACACTGGGGGGTGACTTTCTCTTGACCAGAAATTCCACTCTGCACCTGATGAATGTTTTGTTGAAACCAATATGAAACCAATATGTTTCTGTGGGGGGAAAAATGGTTTCAGCATTTTCCAACAAAAAACATTTTTTCAAAAATTCCTAACTTGCTCTACTCTTTGGGAACCAAGATTCTGTTTTCAGGTAGGTGTTTCTTGTAATAAATAATGACAAAGGGGAAAAAACAGAAACTATATGATAGGAGTGGAGCTGGTTCTAACAGGAGGAACTTCAAAGTTTCCCCATGGAGGAAATAGTTAATCTCTATAGTGATTCTCAAACTTTTGTACTGGTGACCCCTTTCACACAGCAAGCCTCTGAGTGCGACCCCCGTTATAAATTAAAAACACAAATATATTTAACACCATTATAAATGCTGGAGGCAAAGCAGGGTTTTGGGGTGGAGGCTGACAGCTCACGACTCCCCAGTAATAACCTTGCGACCCCCTGAGAGGTCCCGACCCCGAGTTTGAGAACCACTGCTCTATACAGAGAGTTCCAAGAGAACAATAGACACATAAAACATATTTTCTTCATGAATATAGATGCAAGCAGAGCCATTTTTGTTTGGGAG
Organism: Lepidochelys olivacea; assembly: GCF_965140295.1. NCBI lineage: Eukaryota > Metazoa > Chordata > Testudines > Cheloniidae > Lepidochelys > Lepidochelys olivacea. Next base: position 35,536,375 of record NC_140421.1, read on the forward strand.
TTGATTTTTAACTAGACATTGTAGAACAGATAAAGAAAATACAAGGTAGCCCATAATTAGAACCCATGTCTACAGACGTGGATTCAAATTGTGTTTTTATATCATCATGAGTTTGGTCATTTCAGCCTAATCCCTATTTGTCCCTATCAGAAAACCAAATCGCACAGCACAGCATATTTAACAGACTGTACTCAACAGATGCCCAGGACTGGAATAGCATGTGGTACTAAGGTCAGGACTGAGATTCATTGGCAGAGATGTGTGGGAAATTTGCACAGCATCTGCCTGCATTATGCCTTTTATAAAGCAGTGATATTAGTCCCTTGCTTTTGTTAACACCAAATTCACTCAAAAATATGCCTTTGAAGAGTGGATAAGTGTTAACTTGCTACTTGCAAACCCTGTAAATATGCTGTTGGTAATTCAGGAAATCACTTACTGGTTTAGAAAAGTGAGATGATATCTGAGAAAGGATGAGAAGGAGAGAATTTCTTCATATTGGGCTAAATCCTCAGGTACTACCTCAGTTCCACTTATTGGAGTAAGGAATTAGGATTTAGCCTAAAGTGAAATGTTGGCTCCCACCTCTTCCTTTATTTATTTAATATGTCTGTAATTAGTTAGCTACAACTTTAGTATTACATTTTTGTCTGTGACTTAAAACCCCTGGATATATTCTGCTTTCTGTGAGCCGCCTGTATTACTTGAAGGGAGGCCTGGGATAGAGAATAAATTAAAATAGAATAAAATATATATCACCTCTTTTGATTTGTGTATCATTTTCTAATGACTTATGTATACAGTGGTCTTTACTGGCTGAACTTCTCAGGTCAACAACAGACAATTCCTTCACCTTCCATTAAGCCAACCCCAGCATTCTCTTTTCAGCACACTTAAACTAAAATTTGTTTTGTCACAATTCACATCAGGACTGTATAGTCTCACAATACCGTACAACGATGCTAGGTATATGGACAGTTCAGCATATGGTGCTTTTTCCATCTGAGCACAAATGCAGCTCTCTTGCCCCAAGGGATTGAGTTCTGAGTCCCAGGACGGGGATAGAGTAGGGTTGGTGATGGTGTACCCACTCCAAATTAAAAGTTGGGTTCACCAGATTACTTACTACAGTGGCTCTGGAATTGTGGAGGCTGACTCACAGAGAAATCACCAAGCACTATGTAAATGACAATTCTTCTGGACTCGGCTCAGAATGTCATGGTGGTCATAAGCTCTATGTATCAGGCTGGACATACCAAAGGGTAGGGTGATGGGATATTACCTCTCTGTCATGGACCAATCATTTCTTCCTTTGTTATGAGTTTGGAAGCACTAATCCTGAAAGAGTGACTGACCTATTATAATTATTCCCCTTGGTGGTGGATGGTACCAGTGATTTTTCAGGCAGCCTTAAGAGGCAAGGTTGTTCATCCCACTAATAACCAGGCTTTCAATGGTTTGGTAAGGCTTTATAATAGACTTTGACCTCCACTATCAGTGGACTTCTCAATACTTTCTCCATTGTCTTCATCCTCACAGATGACCCAATATACAAGAACTGAAAGAGGAGATGGGTAGAGCTCTACTTGCAAAAGTTAAATGCTGAAGCTGACCAATTATGACATACAGTTTTTTTGAAGATAAAATGTTTACTGACTTGGGCTTCTCCATAAATTCCGGTAAAGCAGTAGCTGTTCTGGTTGACTGGTAGGTAGCTATCTTGGTATTTTTTTGCTTTGAAAAGTGTTCATGTTTGGACATAAAATTCTTCAGATTTGGCCTGAACTGTCTACACTTGTGGAAATGAACAGTGTCTCAGGTGGACAAAAACACAGTCTTCACTAACTGAGTTTCAGCTAGTCTTGTTCATCCAGGTTCTGCAGATGCAGGTTCAGGAATTCTCCATGTCACCATGTCCTTCCTGGCTTGTGAAAGCTGGAAAGGAGGTGCTAGGGTTTACTGCTGATGATTATCATCAACATTTTCCCATTGGAGGGGACGGGCAGTGGGCCAAATAAATAGTCTTAAAGAAGCCAGTATCCATTTTGAGTCGCTGAGAGGATTATGGTGAGGAGGTTTGACAATTTGAGCCCTCATGTTCCTTGACCTTGGTTAACCAAGATATAGGCCTGGTTATTGGACTAGATGACCTCCTGAGGTCCCTTCCAACCTTGATATTCTATGATTCTATAAGATAGAAACTGCACTTGTTTCATTAGTCATTGATCTCCTACTCTACAGCTCAGGCTGTAGTGACTGTAAATATTTTTTTAGATTTATGAGCATTCTTTGACATGACATTTTGATGAGATGTCTGCAGATCCTAGCAGAGGTAGGAGTCCCTTGAGTGTGTCCACTTCTTTCTATAAGGACTCAGACATTAGTACTGTACAATTTGTCCTCTGCACAAGGGCTCTCCTGTTGAAGGTACTACAGAGCTCTATGTTGTTACTCCTGTTCAATGTACAGAAGAGGAATGTGGAGGGATAGTGAGGATAAATAGTTTGCAATTAATTCAATATGCTAATGCAGCCAGCACACTATATTTATTAAGTCTAACCTGGCTAGTATAATAGGATGAATATCCTAGTATCTAGATGATCTTAGGTCTTGAAGAAGGGCTAGCTGGTTATGACTTAAAAAATAAAAATAAAAATATTTTAAAAACTTGCAAACTGGGGGAGTGTTCAAAAATATCTCTCTTTGAGATGGATCAGATATTGTACTTTATTATATGTGACATCTGCCTATATTTTAAAATAGTAAATTGCATAGCTGTTGGTAAATAAAGAAGGTGATAATAATTCAACTCATTTCAAGGATCATCAGCTTGGATGACATTAACTTGCCATATGTTATGGTGTTCACTTACCATAGCAGTGCCTCCTGCTGACTGTCTTGGGGATTAGCTCTTCCAGCTGGTGCACCCTCCACAGGTTGTGCCTCTCCCATCATTGTCTCCACCTGCAGACCCACCTCAGTCCAAATACCACAGTGTCCTCTTCATGACTTGGCCCTCCAGCCGTGTCACCATTCATGTTTCCCCCCTCTCTGGTGGTGGTGGTGGTGGGGGGAACAGGGAAGTATCTCAGTTCAATAGTCCAGCTACTTCCTCAATGGTGAGTGGGAGGGATGTGGGCCCATCCATTACTCCATGTGCCAACCCAGGGACCCTGTAGATAGCAGCCTCCTGCTGCGTCTCCTTAACTTTGATCAATGGTGCTTCAATTCCCTGTCCCAGCACCTTCTTTGCCCTCTTCTCAGTGTATTCAGCCAGCAAGTCCCAGCAGCCAGCCAGGAGCTCCTTTTTGCTCTGTCAGTCCCTGCCAGCAATTGCTCTGTCCAAGGTGCTACCCTTCCTGCAGCCCACTAGGAACAGAGTCCTCACTCCTTGGACTCCAGGCAGCAACTGACTCTGTCGGGCCTTGCAGCTCTTTTATGTGAGCCTTCTGATTGGCTGCCCCATGCAGCCTCCCTCTAATTGGCTGCTTCCTGCGCAGACTCCCTAGGCTGCTTGGAGGACTTGCCTCCACTGCTCCTTTCTGGGACAGCATGTGGCAGTCCCATGAGGCCTCTATTAACCCCTTCCTCTCTGGCTTCTGGTCAATACCCCATCACAACATATTAAACTTTATTTGCATAAAATAATTTTAAATAATGAAAAGACCAGTATATCTGTGAAAAGTGCCAGCCTGACAGTTCTGGGAAATGATAGCAATTTACCCACACAGCCAGTACAACACAGAGAGCAGCCGTGCAAGGTCATTCATAGCCAAAAAAAATGTGGGTAATGCTGGCTGAGGACTGGATATGTTTCACTTTGTTTTTCGTACCAGAAGGCTGTGGTACAAAAGTGGGTGAAGCAGTGCTTTTTCTGTCTCCTTCAGTTCAGCTTTAGATCCTTATAGCAAGTTGCATAGCATTGTGTGTACTCTTGGGGATAGGGGTTTTCTTTCCTCTTACTGCATCATTCACAAGATCCAGTGCTTCTACTTTATTGTAAGTCACAAAGCCTTACCATGTTCTCACAATGATGTCTGTGTTATAAATTATTTGAACTCTTGCAGTCAATCACTTTCCAGCACAAAGATAATAAAGAGACACTGCTTCTGTTGTTAATTCTAGATATATAACATGAGAGAAGAATGACCACACTGGTCACACCAGCATGACATGTACTGATTCTTGGTTAGAGTCAACTCTTATATATAGTGTTGCTTTTTTGGATTCTGATCCTGCACCATGGAAGCCAATGGATCAGGGGAAAATGTACAAGTCTTTTTTCTTATCTTGTATGGCCGGTTGGTAGTTTTTGTGACTAAAGAAAAGTTGGGTTATTTTATTTTAGTTTTCCAAAATAATTAATGGCTGAGAGTTCTAGTTCTAGAATACTATTTACTTGTACTTTTCCCGGACCTAGTCTCTCCACAGTAGTATCTAGTCTTGTTTTCTTATCTGATGGCAGAATTGCTCAGTTTCCTCTTCAGATTTGTTGCTAAAGTAAGACAACTCTAAAATGCAAAAAGTAGCTTGTTCTTTTTATGTGAGAGCCGGTAATGAGTGTTCTGGACACATTTCTGTCTGTGTGTATTAAAGGGCCAGTATCAGTGTTAGCATTAGTGTTAATCTCCAAATTTTGATTTTAGAACCTAATAAGAATTTAAATGTTTTCATGATTTTATTTGATTTCAATAGGAAACTGCTTTTTAGCTTTTTTAATGTAAGCATTTCCTTGCAGTGTGACAAACCCAAACAGCACTGTGGTCCTGAGTCCTGCATGAGAACCAGAAAGTGAAACTCACTATAAAACAGAAGTGAAATGAACGAGTTTACTGTCCTTAATCAAGCTGAGTGATGTGCAAAGTAAACAAGCAGCATGCCTCATGAAATCCAAGATCAAATTGAGCTGGGATACATTGGGTCACAGACCAAGCCAAAAACAAGAATCTGAGGTGACCAGTCACTAGCAAGGGAGTATTATAAATGTCTTTAAATAAGTGTCTCGTGCTCTAGAATGTAATTATTAAGTAATGAAATCCCAACATTGATTGGTCAAAGCCCTGGCACTTCTTTGAGAACATTGTGTATTGTGGCCACTGTGGTACTCTAAGTTCCTGTGCCCTTCCGTTATGGGCAAGTCTTTACATTCAATTTTCAATGCTATTACCCTGGGCCCTTGTTGTTCTAGAAACTCCCATAAATGAGAGGATCTATGGCACCAACCTTTTCCCTTACACATTATTTGTGTGTGTGTGTGCACACGCACGCCATCAGATCTTGTGTTTAGAACAGCAGCTAATATAGTAGGGATGAAAGATGTGGCATTAATAGTTCTAAATAGACATGAACCCTTGTAGGCATTCATTTGTGAAGGAGACCAAGGTTTTTGCAAGTTGGTGCAAATGTTTGCACTAGTAATTTTCTCCCTTCCAAGTGGTCTGGAAACTAATCATTATCCAGCATAGTAATGGTTATCACTGAACAAATTTTATATGAAATATATTGTGCTAACCTTAGTGACTGACATCCCTTAATATTTTTCTTTCTTAAAATAAGAAAAAAACAGTGGGTCAGATATTCAGCTGATTTCAATGGAGGTACACTGTTATACATAAACCAAGAATCTAGCTCAATGTGTAGATTAGTATCATCCTATGATCTGTGGTACGTTTCATAGGTTAAAGTCAGATCCTTGAATTATGTGCTGTATTAATGAGATGTAAAAACTGTATTAGACTTCAGTGACATAATCATAAGAGAGAATTAGACAAAACCTCTCCCCCTTGCTATGTGCCAGTAAAAGTTATAGATAGTTTGAAAATTAAAAGTTGAATGTCTCCTTCCATACTTTCAAATACAGAGACAGAAAAAAGCAAAATTTTGGTTTGCGCTGGATAATTTATTTTCAGGCTTTTGTATTCTATTTACTTCTCTCTCCCCAACCTCATCCCCAAAAAAGATTGCATCCATTTAAAAAAGTATGAAAGAAATGGGGAAAAGTATTTTGTTAGTAAACTATATTGTATGTTTTCCTCCCGATAAACCATTCTGTTGGCTTAGAATGCAATTAAGTTGTAATACTGAATAAAACAAATTAAAAATTATAATCTCTAAATGTAACTTTGTCTCTTGAGTGTTCAACTTGAAACAATGTCTGGATTGGAATGTAGACTTTTACTGGTATGCATAGGGGCTTATTCCACTCTGGTGTGCTGACACTCAACACTCAAGATGTTTCAGTTTGACAAGACAAATTGGGAATCATAAGCCTTTGTACAGAGCAGTGGGTTTCCAAATCAACAGTAGGTCGTTGAGGCAAGGAAGAAAAATAAGAGGAAAACAACAAAAAACTTTTCCGCCTCTGTCACTTATTTGTAGGCTGCATTCAGGAAAACCGGCTGATGCCCATCTAAGTACTTTAAAGTCACATTTTGTCACCACCAGCAACAGTGAGGTTCAACTTCACTGAAATCTACTTCCAGCACTACTTGGAAGCCTTACACTAGTGAAAATATTATTGCATTTGCCTATCAAGAGACCTCAGATAGAATATGATAATGAGATATCCCAACAACTCATTTCTAGCTTGGAATTCTTGATGGTTTATTTAGTTTGACTGTGGTAGATTGCTGCTATGAATATAGTTGCTATGGAAGGAATGCTTTAGTGCTGTTTTTCTTTTAAAGGGGTCATGATTTTGCAACATCTCAAAAAACACTGATGGCTTAAAATCTGCAAACAATACAACAGTTAACATTTACCATGCACAACAAGGATCATAGTTCATAATTTATTATTCAAAAATTATGTTAAAATGTTTTTGTGGTAGAATGGGAGGAATATGCTCAAAATATTCATGTGTATAAGCAATACATAATAAATTTACTTTTACCACTATCAATATGTAATAAGCAGGTAATCAGAGATGCATTTAGGGCTTTAACCAGTGAAATGGAGTTCAGTATTTGAAAGCACAGTCTTTTGAATTAGGCCAAATTCTACAATTCTCCAAAGCAATGAAAATGTTTTCACTTTCTATCCATCAGGACACCATCAAACAGCAGAGAGGTGTTTTTGGCCTTCTTGAACTCTAATAAAACAGTCCCTCAAAGCAGGAGCTTTCTCCTTACTCTTCACCAAGTGTCTTAAAGCACTATTCAGCACTTCAAAGAAATTCAAACATAAGCATGGGTTTAAAAATTGAGCCGGTTGAGATATAGACATTTGTGAATACATGAACCAACAGAGACACATGTTGACAGTGCTAAAATACTATGGCCTCAATTCTGGGCTTCACCGCAGACCAAGTACAGTGGCTCAGCCGTTTAACTGGCCATTTTAACGAGCCCTCAGATTATAACCCTGGTGTGAGGGATTCCCCAGGCTGTGCAGGGCAACCCTAAGCCACACTACTACCTAGTCCCTACTTTAGGAGTTGTCCAGCGGAGAGGTCGGGGTGTCGCAAAAGGAATCATCGGGGAGAGAGGTGTGGCCACAGCATCCTGCACTTCAGTTCTGCTGGGCTGGGGGAGCTGCCCAGAGAGGACAATTCAGAATCTGCCCTACAAGCAAATTAAAGGGATTAGTTTGCAGCCAGGCCCCTGGCAAAGTGAACAGCATGAACCCTAACCGAACCCCTAAGGGTGAAGTTTGATTTCCTGTCCTGTGCCCTGACCAGTAGAATTATGATGATGCAGTAGGCTTTGTTCACTGTGTCATCTGAACAGAATTTTTGCTCCCTCAGATGTGTGTGAAATGAATTGGCATTGATCAATGTATCGTGGAGAGGAGAAGAAAGTGGTGCAAAAATTAAACCTCTTCAAAAAATCTCTCAGAAGTGGAAAGCATGGACTAGCAACCAGAATTGTTCACAGAACAAAATTCAACACAATTGATTATTTTATCATTTACCTTACATTTAGTCCTCAAATTATTAACTTAATTCTCATTTACACTAAGGCTTCTTCATACTGCTCTGGCAGTGAAAAAAGGACTTTATTAGGTTTGTACCTTTTATACTGCCAGAGCAGTAAATGAGAATTGGGGCCCTATATTTTTAAGCTCTCAGTTATTTGTCTCCACTGACATTAAACTAACTTGGCTTTTAACAATTATTATTTGAAAATGAGCCAACTAGATCAATTCAAGCTCCTTCTGTGGTAATTCTCCAGAAAACTGCACCATACTGCAGATACATGAGCAATGTGCTAAGTCTAACCCTGGCAAGTGTGCCTGATGTTCTTGAAACTAATCCTTTTGTTTCTTAATCTGCAGCAAAAAGGGCAGTCTGTCCTGCTCTTAAGAGCACATGCTTTCTATGATTTTAAAAAAAGAAATCTTTCACTGGCAACACTAGGTTTGCATTCCTCGTACCAGTAATGTCTTCAATAGGCATGTGAGTGGAGTAACAATACATACACAGTGCAAGTTGTCACTTAGCAATATATCATGGTGTAAAACAAGACTAATGACTTCATCCAGGTAGGAGACAGGATTTGCACTAATATGAGAAATTCAATGATTTAAAAACACATAAGCGAGAAGAGCAATGGTAGAATTTGGTGCCACGAGCCCTGTAAAGGACAAGGGATGTGATTCAGGTGTCCTTAGTCAGGAAAATCTCCCACTGACTGAAACTTTTGGCTGAGGAAGGATTATGGGATCAAAATCCTTATATCTTAAAAAAAAGTGGTGAAATTTGGTGGCAAGCAGGGACTAATGTCCTTTTTTTTTTTTTTAGTAGAATTTGGTAACAGCCTTCTAGTCTTCAATGCTTATTGATCAAACAATAACATAAATATCTGGAATACATCAATGTATGTACAAATAGTTTGGCTCATAAGAAGAAGTGCATTCTTTCCAGCTTGCCTATATAAAAAATGGCTAGTGCTAACAGAAACATGATAGCTAGACTCTAATGTATAGCTCTGAGATTAAAGAATATGGCAATGAAGATAATTTCTGTATACATTTAGTTTTGGCGTAAGTATTTCAAAGCATCATGAGGGGAGCTAATCAATCAATATTAAATGAAGATACATGGATCAAATTCTTTGCCGATTTACAAGTTGTGTAGTTCCAGTGATTGCAAAACTTAGCCCCAAGGAATGGTGGATGTGTCATATGGAGAAGGTGGATTTCATGTATGCTAATGAAGACAAATCCAAGATCTAACTTCAGTTATACTTATTCACCAGTCACTGAAGCCAAGTGGGGCTGAATTTGGCCCTCAGCCCTGAGAAAAGAAGCTCTCTTCACTTTTATTCAAATCTGAGTAATAATAAGGATTAAGGAAACCAAACATAAAGTGACATATTGTGTGAGGGCAAGATCTATTGAGCGCCCATAAAAGGACAAGAGGCTCCATGTCTCACAGTGTGCGGGGCATGGCTACCTTTGCAGTGCTGATTCTTCACCCTTTCTGTACAGCTGGGCAGGGAGTAGGCAGAGGCTTCAGCCCACTGGCTCCCCAATGATGTGTCAGCCCACCTCAGCTCAAACAGAAAGGGAAGTAATCTGGTATGGACCAGTAGGTGATTTCTTCCCACTTGGAAGACAAAGGGAACCAGGAAATGAATTGTGACTCTCACAGCCTCAAGTCTAACTCTAAATTAGGGGGAAAACTGCCTCATTAGATTGAAAGAGTCCTGAATCAAGGCAAAAAGTAGAAATCTCTGAATTTTTTGCATAATGAAACATTCTGAAACATTTTGTTTTGACACTATCAAAACATTTCATTTCAACAAGGCCAAAGCATTTTTTTTAAGGTCAAACCAAACTTTCATCTTATAATTTATAATATGATATAAATAGGGTTGGAGGGATTAGCTCTTTATCAGTAAAGGTCGATAAATGGTGATTTCACAGTACACACACACAATGATGAAAAAATACTTCAATAGGTAATAATGGATATCTACAGGTAGGCAAAGGAAGAAAAATGCTACTTCAGAACTTGTTAGAGTTTGATTTAAGGATATTTACTTAAACATGTGGTGTTGACTCCGTGTTTCAGCAACTATGAAAATTTAAATTGATAACAAAATTTGAAAAAACGCTTAAAAATAAACATTGATATTATCTATTGATACTATACTAATAAAAATTGAATTCTGCCAAGCCTAAATATAAAAGTCTAAATGATAGATTCGAAATCAAACTTTTCAACTTTTATCAAAATGATGAAGTCTAAATGAAATGTTTTGACCTTATTGAAATAAAGCATTTCAATATTTTCCCATCAAAAATGGAGACGTGTTTCCAGGAAACACTTCAATTTCACTAAAATTAGCATTTCCTGCTGGAAAAAAAAGTTCCATCAAAAAACTTCTGACCAGCTCTAAGTCTTGAAATCATATTCTGCCATAACTATATCAATCAACAGTGATTCAGCTCCCTGAATATCCTTATGAGGGAGATGAAAGAAAGAAATTAAAATGCATATTCAGCTAACACGTCACATTTAGTCCTGATGCCAGTGGGCATAATTTCACTGGGTTGAATGGATTTGCATCCACCTATGACCGGGTTGAATTTTGCCCAGAGCATGTATCATTACCTTAGAATTTCTATTAGGACATGTGCAGCACCTAACACAGGATCAGTATGTAAAATGTATGAGCAAAGAGAACTGAGCTGGTTAGATAATGTTGTATGCTAACATTTACCTAGGTGCTTATATGGGTCCTATTACTGGAGTGTCACAGCACGCCAGCACCTACTGGTTTACTATGCTTCAAACTTCTGAGCACAAGTCCCTTTATTTTCAAAACCGAAAAACTAAAAATAGAGTTTTAAACTCAGCTCTACAAAGTTACTTATAAAATCAAGCCCTGTAGTTTCATCATAATACATGCTCCAAAATAGCAATTTGTTTATGAATTTCAATTAAAACTTCAGCCACAACATGAAATCTCAGCAAAATCACAAAGCAAGTCAGTTGAACATCAAAGTCCAGATACAACTGTACATTTTTCAGGTGAGGAAATTCTCTCTCCCATACACAAATCTCTGCTGCAACGGCCCTTAGAATAAATACATTTTCCAGTGCTATTTTATTTGACTCACAACTTGGCTAGACTACATTAACTGATAGCACTTATTTTCTTGGAAAGCAAGTTTTCTGGGCATGGAAGAGCACAATTTTGCTGAATGCAGGGCCCAACATCAGGAAAAAAATCAAAATTTGCCACTTATAAAACTTAATGTACTAAATTCTTTGTGTGGAAAAGACCCTTCTTGACCTTACATCCATTAACTTTAGGAGAGTTGCTCTGCAGTTGCTGGTCTCCTACGGTGCCCTTTTTGGAGGCACACGATAAGCTCTCAATATAGAGTGAGTTGTTCTCTGTAGCACAACGCAGAATATATGGAAGCTTCTTACCTTCCTCCCATTCTGGGATTTCTAGGATTTGAATACTGTGCATTCTCCTTATCTGTTTTTCTAAGAGTTCCACCTAGAATTTAAGAATTTATGAATGTATTATCTTTGCCAAGCCTAAGCAATAGATAAGAATTTCACATTAACTTCTCAGATTTTTTTTATTGTCGAGACAGTTTGATATTTGATGGTCCAGACTGTCTGTTCCTTTGTCCATTCTTTCAGCATTGGCATGCCACTACCATACTTACATATTGTCCAAAGGCGGCTCCCACCATGAAATGGCAGGTTCAGCAGTGACTTTACAGTGCTACATTAGTCAATTGACATTAATTTTCCTGAAATCTACTGGGGTCCATCCCTAGAGCTCTGGTGCCCCATCTCTCTGGAATTGTCTACCTTTCATCCCTCCTCACAAGCCTTCCTTTACATCTTGTCTTTAAAAATATTCCTTTCCCCCAACTGACTAACTCTGTGAAACGTTGTCAGTTCTTTAAGGCACTAAATAAAATAAAGGGTATTGTGCTATATACACTCTGGCTATATTTTCATAAATATATCCGTGTTAATACAGACATGGGAAGATTCACTATGCCTTGTGCCACTTGCCCTTTATAGAGAGGATACAATATATGGTTCTTTTATGCCATTTGAGACCAATTTGTTTCAAGCTACCTGATTATTGTTTTACATTTCTGGGATTAGGAGACATCTAGCCACCAATCAGCTAGCTCAACTCCAGGAAGACAGCACCAAAGTGCTCTTTGGATTGCAGTGTATGAACTATGTTCTATGTATTCCATAAATATGCCAATAGTATTTTAAATGTCAAAAAGTTTCACATTAATGAAAACATATGAAACTACATTCTTTGCATTGGTCTTTTTGACAGGGCAAGAGAGATATACCGGGAGAAAAAAATAACCCTGTTTGGTACAGGGAAGATAATATCCTGAGAAATTTAGCAGTGGAAGAGCGTAGGCTGCACTAGTGCTTTTGTGCATCCCCTAGCTGCCCTAATCATTCCAATTTTGTGGCCAGTACCACTCACCAATGGGCCCACCATCAGAGGGGGGAATTTGTGGACACTCTGAGTTGCTGCCATGGAGGCCTTCATTGCCCAGAGGAAGCTGAAGCAAACTTTCATGTGATTCTGGTCTTTTGTTGATATCATAATATTATTCTTGCAAATACATTTCCCAGTGCTTGGTGATTTACATAACAGTGGAGAGCATGAATGCCTTGCATATATGAGGAGGGAGTATGTTACCCTTGGGCAAATGGGGCAAAGAAATACATTAGTGTTTCTAGAAATGTTACTTTGTGTGATACCTGATTATATGATAGAGGTATTCACAGCTAGCTAACAAATAACCAGTGGTTGAAAAGAACTACAAACAACAGATTAAGATGCTGGAATCCTAAGTAAAAGTCACAGAAATTGATTCTTTTCCTATTGCATCAGGACTCTACCCTGATAAATGTAGTGACCTATGGAATGGGAAAAAATGCACTGGCAGATTCTTGGCTAGTGTAGAACAATCTACATCAGCGGAAGATCTCCCCCACAGGCTATTCTTTGTGGGACTGGAGATGTTATAATGTAGTGCTTAATGGGGATTTACCACTGACCTCTATTGCCTGAAACACTGGATCTGTTAAAGTGGGTGCATGATCATGTCCTCCTCGAGTCACAGGAATAAACTAATCCTAATGCTGCTACGAAGACCAGAGATTGTCCTTTACAATAGGTAGAAGAGGCTTGTATTTCCTAGGGCAAAAAGTCCTGAGTTCACTCCCTGCAGGCAACGGGCAGGAGCAGTTTATTTGGACACAGTGGGGACATTAAACATTGGCCATGGAGTCTATGTAGTCACAGAATCATCACACTATGTCTTGCAAAGCTTTTAGAGAAAGAGAAAATAGGGGCAAAACATGAAATGAGGTTATGCAAGACTGAACACTGACCTACATCTGTTAGGAAGGCTTACATCTGTCCTTCACCATGCTATTTTTTTTTTACCAGAATCAGCAGGTAGTGGTATATCAGATGCTAAAATCTCAATCTCTCTCTGTCAGAATGCATGTGATTTGATCCAGCTTTCTGTGTGTGGTTGTGATGCTCCCCCCCACTGAACACATCCTCTCGCAAGCTTATCACTAATGACTCATTATTATATTGCACTGAATATTAAGCATCCATATGTATCCAATTCAAGTGTTGTATTGCTAAAGTGTCTGCACTTTCAAGCTATAATGGAACAAATACTTCATAGGAAAATAGTTTTTTTAATGTTCTGAAACCCATGCATTTAACAGCACTGTCATTTCTACATGTTACCCCTCCTCAAACACACTGAATTCATTATCAGCTCTACAGAGAAAAAGCAGATTTTTCTCCTGCTCTTGAGAGTGGTAGCAGGAGGCTTCAGTCAGGCTGAAAAGACTATGGCCTAAAGGATGTGATGTGGCTGACTACCAAACAGCATGGTATACAGAACACAGGCTTTGTAGCCTTATTTCAGATGACAAGTAGAAAGAGTGTTCACAAAGACTAGCAGTTCAGCAGAGGCAAAAACAGTGCATATTAGGAGATCAAACAGCTGACAGACGCTTATATCATTAGGTCACACAGCCCAGCGCACACAACCTGGTTGATGACTGGTGGCTACAGGCACAACCGGTTTAAGCTACTTCAAAAACACTTGAGTAAATACAAGCAAATGAAAGGGATATTTGATTTGAGTACCTAAGGTAACAAGCTCCCTCTCCACACTGAGCCAAGCAAAATTTGATATGCAGGGAATGAATCATGACACTTCTGACACCCAGGTGGTACTTCTCGGAGTGACGTCACAATATCAGCCAGACAGTGCTCTCCATAGTGTATATTAGTTTTATTCCTTGTCTCAAGCTGTCACTTTAGGTTCATTTCACTGCCGTTGTTGAGATATCTTAACAGGGGGAGAGAGAGACTGTCACAATGAAAGTCAACGTGACAGCTCAAATCTAGTAATTAAATTAAAGAAAGCAGATTTTATATTGTAATCACTTTCCTCCCTTTCCCTTCAAGTGAGAACTAGAGAAATGAGAAGCATAGATCTAACTATTTAAAATAGATTCTCTTTTATTTAATAAGAGTTACTGTCTTACTATTGAAAATCCATTCATATTTGCAGGACACACCCTTCTTTACTCCTAAGAGATGGATGTAAAATCCCATAACTGGGGCTCGGAAAACTCCTTTTGCCAAATTTTAACCATGCTTGTCTGGAGCCACATTGAGAAAGCCCTTGATGAAGTTGACCCAACAGCCGAAGGGTGAAATCATGGCCCTACTGAAGTCAATGAGAGATCTGCCATTGTCTTCAGTAGGGCCAGAATTTCACCTCAAGTTCTCTGCTGCATCCACTTTCTGCTTAGCACACTAAAATGATGAACCTGTCAACTTGTGGCTCTCCAATTCTCATGCCAAACCTACCCTGGCCTCATGGAGTAGCATAATGCACGACAGTTCTAATCATGACAACTGGCAATGTCCCTCAAGGAACTATCCACCATCTGAGAATAGCCAGAATGCAGTAGTCCTCTGGCCATGGGCCTGCTACCAACTGCATGCTCTCTGGGACTGATGTGGGGGAAGAGCTGAATTATCGCCTATGCTAGAATAATTTTCATCTGGCAAGATCCAGCCAGTTTATGGATGCCACCAGAGCGGTTCAAAGGAGCCAGGTGGCCCACAGAAAGTGGCTCACCATTCTGAGACTGGCAATAAACATTGGGATAGGCGAAAGGGAGGGGGAGAGAGACCAGCTATCTGGGTACACGCTCCAGATTTCTTATTTTCATTTCATGTAACAGTTTTACTGTTGAGCGCATGAATAAACCAAGAGATTCACTTAATTGGCCCTCTACACCAGTGGTTCCCAAACTTGTTCCGCCGCTTGTGCAGGGAAAGCCCCTGGTGGGGCGGGCCGGTTTGTTTACCTGCCGTGTCCGCAAGTTCGGCCGATCGCGGCTCCCAGTGGCCGCGGTTCGCTGCTCCAGGCCAATGGGAGCTGCTGGAAGCGGCGTGGGCCGAGGGACGTACTGGCCACCAGCAGCTCCCATTGGCCTGGAGCAGCGAACCGCGGCCACTGGGAGCCGCGATCGGCCAAACCTGCAGACGCGGCAGGTAAACAAACCGTCCTGTCCCGCCAGGGGCTTTCCCTGCACAAGCAGCGGAACAAGTTTGGGAACCACTGCTCTACACAACTTCTATCCTACACTTCCATGTGTACACATCTTTAGATTGTAAACTTCTTGAGCAATGCATACTGCTCTCTTGTTCTGTCTGTAGTGCATCAGGCATACTTACATTATTGTAGAAATAAATAATACATGAGAAATAATATGCCTGGATTACATCTATTTCATGTATGTGAGATGTCAAATTTTTTTGACCAGACTTAACCCCTTTCCCCTCACTGCTTCTTAGTAATATGTTGGTGATTTCTAGAGGACTGTACTAAAGCATGTATGCAAAATAGCACATAAGGCTATCATCATATAAAGAGTAAACCTCATAGACCCAGTATCTCATACAATAAAGATTAAAAAATTTAGTTTAGGTTTTGTCATCTGTATTTGGGCATACAGTATGTATCTTATGTAATGACAGTGGACTGATTACCTTTTCCACTTAGGTCCTGATCCAAAGTACAGTGAAGTTAGTGGGATTTTCCATTGACTTCAATAGGCTTTGGCTCACATCCTTATATAGTCACCATTGATTAGCAACTAAAGGGGAAAAATAGCAGCACAGGGAAGTAATAATTTGAATAAACTTACAGACATTTTATGCCTCCCAACTAGTATGCTCCTCAATTAGAAGCTGTGTTGGATTGCTTAGTATTGATGAAATTTCCTTCATAACAAACAGCATGTTAACTATATTACTATATAAAATGTTAAGCTGAATGCCATTCTGCGGTAGTGCAATAAGTGAGTTGCTTTTATAGCAGGTATGTGAAAACTCTATTGCATCTAAACAAAGTTGGTCAGATTCTGCAAAAGCAACATTCATGAATATTGATTAAAATTCTAAATGGTTGTTCAGTTTAACTGTATTTGGGTCTCTCTTTATTTGCAGTTCATGAACATTTGCACAAAGAGGGTCTCAACTTTTACTTGCACTAAGGCCAGTATAAAAGGGCCTTAAAGTGGGTGTACATGTAAAGAAATGGATTTTAAGTTCCCTGAATGTTTGGGGAGTCCTTTAAACATGTACCCATATTCACATGCAAAAAATGGCCTGTCGTGCACAAACAAGAGTATGATTCACTTGCATGTTTTTAATTATTCTGTTTATTCTTTTCCACTCTGATGCACAACTAGCCTATGGAACTCATTGCCATTAGGTAGCATTAAGGCCAAGAACTTAGGGTAAAAAAAAAATTGCACATTTATATAAGACAATACAAATATTCAGAGTTATAATAGTAAAAATTAGAAAGTGAACAGACAAGAATTTTCAAAGGAACAGAAACACTCATGCTTCAGGAACTAAACCAACTTCTAACCAATGGGGATTAGGAATAAACTTTTTCCAGGGGCAGGCTATCCCTTAACTTCCTGCCACAGGGTTTTTGTACTTTCTTCTGAATCAGGGCACTGTCAGAGAGACACATTACCAGTCTCCTCCAGTTCTTATGTTGCTAAAGTACTATCTTCTGCCACACACTGAGCATCCCCATCTTACTGACTTCAGTAGGAATTAATGTTGTAAGAGACCTCGCAGGAGGAAAGACCTTGCAGGTGTCACTGAGTTCAGACTTTGGTACTTAGTGATTTGTCAGAAGCTACTCCCCTTAGATTTGCTGGCAATATTTTACTGTGAATTTAATACACACTGTACCTGGGGCATATTTGTTGCATGATAAGTGAAAGGAAGGTGTAGGTTCTGAGCTTCTGAGGGGAAAATGTGTCCAGGATCATCTTTACCTGTCCCCTGTGGTTTTCTTTGTGGGCCCAGGCTCTGCCCTGGGGGGACAATATCTTTACTTCTCCATTTGACCAATTACATTGCATGCACTTTCTTTCTCTCTTATTCCTTACTTACGTGTAACACTGCTAATGTCTATTTGCTTTTTGGCCTTCTGCCAAGACTGCCAATAAGGGTGGCAATTAGCAAACATTTTGATGGGTATTTTTTTTAATTGCATATATTTTACTATCCAAGTAGATATGGGGAACCAATGGGAATAAGCATCCATTGCAGTTTAAATATTAAATGGGGGTGGGGGTTGGGGGATGGAAATCACTCTGGTGTTTAGAACAGTTCTTCTTAAACTGCGCTGTTTGAATGGTTTATTGTTATACGTGCTTAAGAAAGGTAAGCCTCCTGGGAAACAAGCATTTGTTGTGTTAGGAAAAGCCATAGTTAGAGGAATTCTGTAAAACCCCATGCAAGGAGCTGGGGTGTGATTTAGGGCCCTGCTATAAATCTAACTTTCAGAGAAGCATTATTTTCAAGTGCTTTAAATTATTTATTTGTTTTACACATTTAGGATAATACACCTCACGACCAGAAGTTGGTGCAAATCCACTGAAATAAATGAATGTGGACCTACTGATGATAGCCGTGAATTTGGCCCCTGCAGCAGTTTAATATTTCTCCTCTAAGCTAAAAATATCTTCATATTTCAAGTCTATCCTTTATTTGAGTTTACATCCCCCAGGACCAAAGCCCAGCAAAGCAGTGAACAGGCTGGAGGGGCTTTAGTGAACAGAAAACTCACAAAATGGGATCACAACGTGCTTTGCAGCATGAGTAAAACTCAAGGGATCTCCCACACAAAATTCCTAAACACTGAGAAGAGCTAAAGCTCTCTGTCTAATCTATGGAAATGCAAGTTTCAGGCACTGATCCATTGGGATTGCCAAGAATAAACTCACTTTAAAATGCCAGTGACTTTCTTTTCAGAAAAGAACAAAAAATGATGAGGATATTTTTCCTAAATTACCATGCATGCCTTCTTGCCCCCCATGCACCCAAATTACTTGGAATAAATTGTCAAAGTAAATTGGCTATTCTTTCAACATTGGTAAATTATTCTTCTATTGTGGACTCTTAGCTCAATAATTTAGGATATGGTAATTTTCATTTATTTAATATCTGACAATTTTGGAATAACTATTATGCCATTATTTTAGAAACCCATTAAGTAATTATTATTGTATGGAGAATTATACTATCCAGATTTAAGAGAAAATAATTAATGGTCATGAGACTCAGGTCATGTGAAGAAAAGAAACTATGAAGTAAGATTACTAGATTTAGAAGGCAAAAAACAAACTCAGAATATGCATTATCTATAAGTAAACCTGATTCTGACCTCACAGCACCGTAAATAAAAAGAACGAGGAGTACTTGTGGCACCTTAGAGACTAACAAATTTATTTGAGCATGAGCTTTTGTGGGCTACAGCTCACTTCATCAGATGCATGCAGTGGAAAATACAGTAGGAAGATAGATAGATAGATAGATAGATAGATAGATAGATAGATAGATAGATACAGAGAACATGAAAAAATGGGGGTTGCCATACCAGCTCTAATGAGACCTATCGATTAAGGTGGGCTATTATCAGCAGGAGAAAAAAAAACTTTTGTAGTGATAATCAGGATGGCCCATTTCAAACAGTTGACAAGAAGGTGTGAGTAACAGTAGGGGAAAAATTAGCATGGGGAAATAGTTTTTAGTTAGTGTAATGACTCATCCGCTCCCAGTCTTTATTCAAGCCTAATTTAATGGTGTCCAGTTTGTAGATTAATTCCAGTTCCTCGTTCTTTCTGCTGATACAGACTAACATGGCTACCACTCTGAAACCGTAAATACAAAGTAATTCCATTGAAGTCAGTGCCATTACACTGGTGTAAAGAGATCAGAATCACACCGTCTGTAGGTAACTATAGGATGGGGTTAGCCAAGTGACAGGATCCCCTCATGGAGCTCCCCACTCACATCATCTTGTCAGGAGTTGCTAGTTTGACCTCAGTCCCCTGGATCCCTACATTTCACAGGAATCTCAGTGGCCTCTGGGAGGCCCAGATCATTTGCATGGAAGCCCTGTGTCTCTATACAGACTCTGTCCCACAGGTAAGTGCCCTGTCCACCTTACACATACACATTGGACGCACATCCAAGGATTCCCCTGACCACAGAAACACCTGGATCCCCAGAAACGGGCTGCAAAGAAAACCAAGTACAACCCTTCCCCACAAATATTCTCTACAGGACTGGACAATGTGTCCTCACTAGCTCCACTCTGCCCCACCCGCTCTTCCCTCCAACCCGCCCAGTCTCCACACCCCCCCCAGAGCAGGTCACAAACCCACAGAGCACCCATTGTGGATGGTATCCAGAGGAGGGGTGAGAAACAGTGCCACAGAGAAGACTGGGCCTGCCTTTCAGGCAGGAGGGGGGAAACGTTAACATATCACAGGTTAAAAAAAACTGATTACATAATTCATTAAAGGACGTATTATCTTAGCTATATACAGAGCATTGTAATGCATTCTCTGGAAAGAAATACAAATATGATTGAGAACAAACAGACCAGCCCTGCTGCTGCTGTGCATATGCAACTCAAACTGACTTTAGGAGGCATTTCATGTTTGGAACAGCTCAGCTTTGGTCCCTAAGTCTATTTGCAACAAAGTAGATGACTGTAAAATTTACAGGACAGACCACGCAATGGGCAGCCGGACAGGACTTTGGGGTCAATGAAGTAGAAAGAATGACCTTGAAAAAATCCATTCTGGATCTTATACAAAACCTAGTGCAGGATTTACCCCATAATGGGGAACCTCAGGTAGAGGTTCAGCTAACAGCTATTGTTTGTTTGTTTAATAAAGCTGATACCTATAAAGGTAGAGTTAGCATAATGAAGGATAAATTATGACTCCCCGTAAGAATGAAACCTCTTCCACCTCAGCGGGGATTTACTCCGCTGGAGGGCAGGTGATGATACCACAATGCCTTTTGTCAGTGCTTCTGCCAGGTGGGGATCTTTAATTTACCCTAGCATTCCCTTGCACTGGTGGGAGCCACTCAGGTGGAGTACTCAAAAGTCCTCAGACTCTCACGCTACTTACCCTGTCTAGTGTAGGGCACTTTTTATGCTGTATTAACCTTTTACAGTCCCCATGACTGTACCCAGATACACATCAGCGTAAGGGAGTTGCAGCTATTTCCACTTCTGCAACTTCTTCCCCTTGTGAACTTTCCTTTGCCAGCAACAAGTGCCAGGGTTTATGCCAGCATATACCAATATGAGTCCTGAATGACTCCAATAAGATCCCAGCAATCTAGGGCGCACACATTTTCTGGAATAGTAAGTGTGTTCTGTATGGGTTTTTTAAAAATAAGGAGTTCATCATGTACTACTGTGTTCCAGAAGAAGGACAAACCAAATGACTCCTTCCTTGTACTATACAATACAACCCTTTCTCCTGCAGTCTTTCAGTCTTTCCAGTGGTTTTACATGTCTCTCAGAGAAAGGGTGGGAATTATTTACTTGAAAGAGAACAAAATTTACATTGCAATCTGAATTGAATTTTTCTGTTAAAATCTCATAATCTTTCACTAAAACTCTTCTTCCAATATGGCTCAAGATGCCCATAAATTGACCATATGTAGTTTCAGGACCTTGTATGAAGTATCATAAGTATATAATAGTGGCATTGTGAGGCACTCTGTGTTTGTGGAAAGAATGTTGCATTTACTTAAATATTTTGATAAAATATTTATTTTGGCTCCTTTGCCACTGTTCTGAGTAGAAATGCCCTACAACACCCAAACAAGGGAAAGTTAGGTATGTTGGTTTTTTCCCTCGGGAAGCCAGATTAAACATCAAATGAAAAATAGAATTACAGAAAAGGTGGGAACAATTTTCTTAATCATCACCTTTGCATTCTGTTTCATTTTTCTAGAGATGGGCGCAAACCTGACAGTGAATCCAAACAGATGAGAGCTTTGTATAAATTCAGATGTAGACTAAATCTGGCTCTGGAGTCTACAGGGTGGTTCCACCAAGACATTTTCCCTAATATTTACTTCGTAGGCATGATATATGAACTACAGAGGGACTGACTCCCTTGGGTTAAACAACAACTCCATGAATCTTTCCCCCAAGTTGAACAGAAAGAGTGAAATCCCGGCCCTATTGAAGCCAATGGAAAAACTCTGTGAGGCCAGGATTTCATCCAAACATTTTTTAGGTTAGGTGAAGTTAGTCTATAAACCATTCCCCTCAGCCCAGAGAAAGAGAAGGTTCTAATACTGTGCTTGCTCCTTCTGATTATCCCAAACCTGCCTGAGAGTCCCAAGAGAAAGGAGCTCTTACCTAAGAATCCTGGCACATCAAACAGCCTCTCTGCAGGGCCTCGATGGCTATTCACTCTATGTCTTCTATGTATTCACTATATGTATTCACTTCTATGTCTTCTGGGATAATAGTCCCAGAAGTAGAGGAATTTCAGGTTTGCAGGCACAAGGGGGCTGACTGATGTGCCAGGCAATGCCAATGTGGGAAGGGGAAAGAAGGATCTCATGCCCTGCTTCTTGAATGAAAGGTGCTAAAGAGAGAATTTAGCTTTCCACCTCGCACATCAGAGGACCTATGAGACAGCTGAAACAGGTTTAAGCCACTTTCTTCAAGGAATTGCTAGGTGGGAAAGAGAACCATCTTTCAAATACGCCATCTTCCATTTGTAAAGAGAAACTGTGGGGAAGGGAGTTATTGTTACAGCAAGTGACAAAATATAATTAAATGTCTTGTCAGGTTTCTAAGCCTTGCAGGGAATAACCATCCTTATTACAAAGAAACATTTCAGCAGTTCCCTTTATTCTTTCATTTGATCTTGGTAGGAATGACTCTGATAAATCGGATGCACAGTATCATTTTTGATAAAATACATACTGCCTGTGGAATAATATTGTCCTGGTTGAGTCTCACTCCTGAAAGCCCCTCTCCCTTTTGTATTTTCCATCTTTTCAATTTTTTTCTCCCTATTTGTCAGCTCAATTGTGTTAGAAGCTTATCCAGGCTTCCCTATACTCAGAACAGAAAAAAAAAATTACTTTGTTAAGATGTTAGGCAGCACTAAATATAGTTATCATTATTGTGGCCTTTATATCTACATTACAATTTTGTCACAAGCTCAATGTAATATCTAGAAATTCCCTTAAAATAAAAACTAGTGAGTGTGTTATGAAATTACAGCCAGGACAGATGGCCAGATCCTGTCATTGGAAATAAAAGTAATGTTATAAGTGTATAACTCCATTGGGGAAATTGAGTACCATAATAAAGTAGACTTCCACTTTCTGCAATGAAATTCAATGACTGTTGAGGAGTTTAGGGTTTAGAAAATTGAAAAATGAAACCTTTGGTTTTCCGCTGCTGTTTGATGATGTGTAGCAAGTCCCTTTATGGACTGAGGCTAACATCCAAATAGTAACAAGCTTGCAGTGAATAGAGCCCACAGAGGATAAGCTACTAAATCTTGCAATAAAAGCTGTGTGATTTACAGTAAATTCCAGAGGGCTGACAGCACCACAGCTGAGGGCATAAACACTTCTTTCATGGCTGAAGCTTCAGTCAGCTCTGTCTGCTGTGAAGTACAATCGAGCAGTGAGGCATGCTGCTTACCAGCAATGACTTTGATAAATAACTAGGAAGTCCCACTGTTGGCTTAAAACTAGAAGTTGTTCAGTTGCAATTCTGCATTTGTCCTGCTTTAATGGGTATGGAAGTGGCTTTAGCTGTAATCTGTCAGTGATTGATTAGGCCTTACTGAATCCCTTCTCCACTCAGTTTGCAGCTCCCTGCTCTCCACAGTTAAAACAAAATTGGTACATATCTGACTGCCCTCTTATGAGGAAAGTAAACACTCTTAATTCTGCTCAAGTATTGAGTATGCGTTAAATGGCCACAACTGATAAGTTGTTGACAGACAACATGTTTCAATAATTGAGCACCCCAACCTTTAGGTTCATAAGCAACTTCTGTTTGCTGTTTGATTGTGTTGTAGTTTAAAATTCGCATCAGCATAATGTATTTTATACACAGGTACCAGAGCCAAGGAGGAAATAGACCACTGCTGTCCTAATCATAAAAGTATTCAGTTCTCAGGCCTAATGCAGAAGTATTCATTAACACACGGTGTAAATTGGGCATGCTATAAAACACAGGCTTGCGTTCCACCAAGCTAGAAAGAAGGGAATGTAGCAGTGTTAGTTGTAGTCATGAGGTCCGGGATGTTTAGTCCTTTAGTTGAGATGTTAATTTTTTGGTAGCATCTGATTAAAATGTAACATACAAATTTTCTGCTCTGATTTAGAGGAGGAGAGAAGTATTTTGTTTACACTAAAGGTTTAAATCAGTTACATTATTTTTAGTTGGAGAGAGAGAAAACAGACAATATTACCTTTAATATTTTATGAATGGTCAAGGTGGAAAAATCTCCCCAAATGATACTAATCACAGGTCCAAGAAGACCATGATAAAGTTAAGCAAGCTGATGATGGTGCACATTTTACACCCAGAAAAGCAAAATGAACATAAACAGAAATAATTATACTGGACTTGGGTTGTTATACTTGAGACATATAAACCACATACCACTGTAAAATGTTTTCAACATGAGCTAAATAAGTGTATAAGTGTAGTTCTTCTACTGTACATACTGCTTCTCTTAGTCTTACAAGTGGAGTGACACAGGATATGTAACATGGTTCAGTGTTAGGGACTCTCTGGTAGAGGATTACATGCATTACAATGCTGAGGAAAAATAGAGCTAAATTATGGATGTTTCCGTAGCCTTAAATTCGAGGACCAAATCCTGCATTGTGTGGACATCTTAAACTACCACTAAAATCAGTATGAGTTTTGGGAGAGTGCTCAGTAGGATAGATTAATGTCTCAGATACAACATAGTGTTTTGCATTTAATAGAAAGAATGGATCAAACCAACTTTTTTGCATTTGTTTAGCTTCCACCTCCACCAGAACCGACGGAGTTTCTTTTTTAAAATCAGGCTGCCAATCAGTATATGTCACTTCATCTATTCCCCCAAAGAACTGCTGAGATCAGGAAACTTGCATTTTAACACTGGGACGTCAGTGCTTACACAAAACAAACAGCAGCTGAAAACATATTTTTTCCGCATGAAAAGTAGCTGTGACTTTGTGAGGAAGTTCATGCCCTTTACGTTAAATTATCTATGGTTTCTTATTTCACTGGGTGATAATCAACATAAGACATATTTCTCATGTTTTGTACAGACTACCTTGGAGTACTCCCAAGTAAAGTAATACCACGCAAGGAACATTTCTTTTGGTAACAGTACATGACTTGATTTTAACTTAGCCATTTTCAATCTTGCAATTTTTTAAACAATTAAATATGATTTTTTATTCCGGAAACTGTCCACTTCTCGTTGCATAATCTGCCTGCACTGAATTGTTCAAAAAGAATTAAAAGGACAAATTAAGGTTGCCTTGAACTTCTGTAGCCATGTCAGAGTATGGCAAAATAAGACGTAGTAGCAGATAGCATTTGATTAGCTTGAACGTGTTCAAAAAATGATTTTTTTTCTCCTCTAAGGATTTAGAAGGTAATGTGCCCATAGGCATACCATTGAGGAGAGATTTGCATACCTGAAAAACAGCAGTTCAGGCAGGAGAATGTGAGGTCAATCAGGAATAACTAGTTGAGAAATTCAATTGGTGGTTATTTTCCCCACGCGTTTTTGTGCTTAGGATTTAATACCAGTTGATCTGAACTGCCATATACTGACAGAATCATAAGTTTAAGTCAAATCCACGTGAAGCACAGTTATACTTCTATAAGATAAGTACCCTATATTTCTTTAAAAGGCACAAAGGTCTTTTTTCCCCATTTACAATGTCAGTCCCATAACAACTGCTTATTTATATTGATTAGAATTCTAACAGTTCTCATGTTGTTTCGCTATATCACTAAGTGTTTTAAAAGCTAATAAAGTTACTATAAAGGTGTGAAAATTTTGGGTCAAGTTAAATTCCTGTGTAGGATTTTAGGATTCCATTCAGCAGTTCAGATTCTACAGAAGGGATACAGCTCTTTGAAACCCTGCCCACTGATTCAGCAAGAACTTGTAGGTTAC
This sequence comes from Lepidochelys olivacea, assembly GCF_965140295.1. Classification (NCBI taxonomy): domain Eukaryota; kingdom Metazoa; phylum Chordata; order Testudines; family Cheloniidae; genus Lepidochelys; species Lepidochelys olivacea. The sequence continues at coordinate 35,561,948 of NC_140421.1, forward strand.
AGAAACCATTTTTTGCATGGGTGCAGATTTCAAGGTGTGGAGAAATGTTAGATGAATCTCCTCACTCCACACTTATTTTATGTGCCCCTACATCACCTCTGTGTCTCCCATCCCTGTTCAGCAAAGCCAATTTTACAAAGTTCCTCGGCCAACAATAATGCATATTCAATTGTTACTGGTTAATGCTAATCCCCGACTTTTGTTTTAAACCAGGTGATATAAATAATTTTGTTCTTGTCAGTTCTAGGAATAAAAAACACTACATGGAAAGCAGTTTCTACTGTTTAGTAATGGTCAAATCAGTTATGTTTCAAATTCCATCATCAAGAGGGTCACTACAGCTAGAGTCAAATAGTGTGGCAAACACCACTTAATAGGGACACACTTAATTTGGACAGGTGCTTTATTAAGATATCTTCCGGGGAGCCTAACGATAGTAAATGACATGACTGCTGCTTAATCAGAACCATTTTCGCATAAATTTCGCTTAATGGGGAAGCATTTTCCTGGTGACAAGTACTTAAGTAGTGTTTAACCAAGTGTTAAATAGGTATAAAATTATAGGCCCCTGCCTTTTAATTTTAATACAGAAGTTTCCAAATAAAGATTAGGAGGGGGGAAATCAAATAAAGATGAAATACTATGAATATCAGTGTTATACTTTTATTTTTATTGAGTAGAGTATTTTGTCATTTTAAGGCTTTGTAGATCTTTTTTAATTGCCTCTTCCATTAATTGGGACAGCCACTTAATCGGGATGACAGACCGTCCACTGATAACCTAGCTAACTGGTTTCTACTGTCATCATAAATAATAATAATGATAATTTTTATGTGACTGCCTGAAGACCTTTTGGTGTCTTAACAAAAATAGAGACAAAATTAGGAACTGATCCTGTGAGATGCTGAGCATCTGCTTCTCTCATAAGGGAGCAATGAGCCCATTATGGGCACTAATAGGGCAACATTCCCCAATAAATCCAAGTGTAGGAGTAGAAAAGAAAAAAGCCACCCTTGAAGACAACAAATGAACCCAGATAAAAGGAGAAATAATAGTTTCAAACCTTCATCAGAAGGATCCCACAGTCTTACCCTGGTCAGTAGTATGGGGAAGAGCATTCCCTTGATGGAGAAATCCCTGCTCCCACTACTCAATCTCCTCTCTGCCTAGATTGTACTGAGAGATAGTGAGGAGTTCTAACCCTGGTGATCTCATTTGCTCTAGTAGGAGATATGTCATCAGACCGTTCCTCAGCAATACTGCTACTATTAGTAATTAAGATTCAAAGGCTCAATCTATGTAGTGTTGAGCAACTCAAAGGGAAGTCAACAAGAGTTGAGGATAATTGAGAGGCCGAACTCCTCACTGGATCAGGCCCTTCAGTGCTAATAGTAAGTACATGACTCACTCACAGGAAATCAGCAGTCAGTGCAGTTCAGTAGAAGACTGTGCATGAAAAAGGGGTTTTTTTAAATGGTACATTAACAAGATTACATTTAATTAGTGTAAAAACATATTGAAACATGTCACAAAAAATGTGGCAGGGTAATCTTCACAATTTAAAGCAGCGGACTAGCTAACTAGATATTATGAGGATGGGTTACTGTAGCTCACGAAAGCTTATGCTCTAATAAATTGGTTAGTCTCTAAGGTGCCACAAGTACTCCTGTTCTTTTTACAGATACAGACTAACACGGCTGCTACTCTGAAACCAAATACAAAAGGTATCCATTCCAAATAGGCTGCACGACAAGTAGTCTATTGTTTCATTAATTTCTACATTTAAAAGTTAATTTCTTTACTTTTTAGTATTAGTCATGTATTATGAGAATTAACATAAAGATGATGATAATGCATGATCTTTATATGCCATCTTATTAAAATGAAGCTATTTTTAATACTTGTAAGAGGCCTATCAGAAAACACAATTTATATCCTCAAAGTATATTTTGTCAGTTTCAAGTATCATTTTTGCATTCATATTCTTTTATGAATTTTAATGGAGACACTTAAATTGTAATTATTCCACTCAGCTCAAATGCAGGTAACAAATGGAATTCAATCAGTGTTTGTGCATAATGACCATCATTAAGAGAGAAATAATAATGACATTCTCTCTGCATTAAACTTGCAGACTCTTTACACAATGATCTGAATCCCATTATTGATCTCCATGGAGATATGCAATTGTCACCTATTCTGCATAATATCTGAATGTTAAATACATTTGTTTGGAACAAATATTTTAATGAATACAGTCAGTTCCACTTAATTAACTATCTAATAACTGAATATTTTTGCTTAATAATTCAACATGGAACATCAAAATTGTTCTATTTTTTTAATCAAATGCACTTGAGATTAGTCATAGATATTCATTTAAATGTTCATAAAATGTACATATAGTATAAAATTCCCTTTGGGTTTCTTTAAAGCACATGTATTAGGGCACTGGAAAAGTATTTAAAAATCACTTTTTCTCCCCTTTGTTTACTAGAAGCTTAGAATCTTGATATTGAAATTTATTTCCTTCTTACAATATCTAGTTTCTCTACACTGCAGACTGGCTTGTTATTGTGGAGTTGCTTATAAAGGCTTAACTACTAGTATTGGTCGGTTGGTTGGCTGGCTTTATTTTAGGAGAAACATTTGTTTTGAGAATCATACCAATAGTTTATATGGATCTTTTAAACAGATTAAAGAGCTGTCTCTCTTCTTTTGGACCTACCAACCTTGAAAGGAAGACTCCAGCCATTTTGCTCAGTTAAGCAATCTGAAATGAAAAAAAAAACCAACGCCGCCCACCTCTCCCGTCCCCTCCCTCCCCCCACGAAAAATCTTTGCAGTGGGCTAAATGCTGAAGTCACTTTACAAGTCATTATTCTGGAAAATCTCTCACTGATTTTGATTTAAAAGAAAGTTTTGCTTCTATGAGAACTCCTGAATCCACCCCTGATTGAATAAATGATGTTCCCTGAAACTAAAGTTAGGAATTCCAATGGTAGCCATCTTGTTAAAAGGAACACACTTTGTGACACTAGCAGTGGGAGAGGCTAGTACCAGATGCCTCAGAAGAAGCTGTAAGAAATCCCATAGTGGACAGTTAAAAAAAAACAAATTTGTCCATAGGGGAAGTTTTTTTTCCTAATTCCTGTGGTTGACTAATGCCATGAAGCATGAGGGATTCTATACTTTTATTTAAGGAAATATCTCCTCTAACGAAATTGTGGAAATTCTTATTAACTGTCTAACTTGTGGCTCCTTCTAAATTCTTGGCCTCAATTATGTCTTATGGCAACACATTCTGCCGCGTAACTGTGCGTTGTGTCACAATGTTCCTTTGTTCTTCTACTAAGAGACAGGGAAATACATGTGCCGATTTACCTTCTCTGCACCCTTCATTATTTTATGTAACTATCATATTACTTCTAATGTCACCTCTGAGGAATAGCATCTTAATCTTTTCAGTCTTTCCATGCCTCTAATCTTTTTAATTGTCCATCTTTAGACATCTTGCCTGAGATTTTCACAGCCACCTAGGAGATCTGAAAATCTCAGTCCAAATCTTTTTGGAGGGATACCTAGAACAGAATACCACATATAACAGGATGGCAAGGACTAGGACAGAAAGGATTTTCACAAGTGTTGTCCTAAATCTGGTCCTACTGAAGTCAATGGTAAAATTTCTGTTAATTTCAATGGTAGTGGAGTTGGACAGATGCTGAACACCTTTTAAAATCCCACCCAAAATCCTGTTACATGGGGTGAATTTGTGCTAGGGTTGTTATTTTGCTTTTGTTTTCTTTTGGGTTGTGGGGGAGAGCAGGAAGAAGGGGTACTGAGAACATAATTCTTCCTGCACCAGCAGGAAGCAGTCCACCTAGCAGTCAAGAGAACTCTAGAAAGGGGTTACCACAGCGTCAGGTATGCCAAGGCGCCCAGAGGCCTGGGTCTGCCAGACAGAGGGTGTTATCAAGGAAATACAGCAATATGGAACATGTTAGGCAGAGGAACACACTACTCCTTTTAAGGGCTGAATCGAATTACCGTTAGAGTTGGTCAAAAAACTCCCACTGTCAGTGAGAGCTAGACTAGGTCGTAAAGGAACAGCAATATTCTCCATCAACACTGAGTCACCTGGCTCTGCACCAACAGGATGGCTCTGGTCTTCACTATATGGCTGGCCTCACTCTACTTCTTCTCCCTCCCTGCATCAGAGGATGACTTAGAAGATAGCAGCATACTACTGGATATAATTTAGGCACTAACATTCTGAAAGGGACAACGAAAAGTAAACTTAGCAAATTCCGTGAGAAAAAAACAAAAGCCATTCAAAATAGAACATTTCAGCTGTGGATATTAAAATAACAAAACAAACAGAAGCTCACTAAGAGGTAGTGAGGAACCAGAAAAATGCACCATAAGTGGAGTATGTGCATTTGTTTTGTTTTTTTAATGGAATGAATGAAAGCAAAAATAAAAGACAAAAATATAAACAAGTGCAACAACTTGTAGAAAAGGATTCTGAGGGCAAGCAGGAGATAGGAAGTTCTGAGGAATCAGGAGTAAACACTGAGGAGAGATTAAAAAGGTGTAAGTTAGAAATATAGTTTGAATACCATTAACTTTAAAGTACTATGTCAGGACGGCATAGCCTAACTTTGTGAATAATAGCACTTGATCATTTTAATACTATATCAAATGTCTACTGGGTAGCTGCACAATATGTTTACTATAGACTATTTAATCAGGCTTATTGTACATGATTTCCAGGCTGGGTGGCACTAGTAGTATTTGTATCTCTATATATTTGATCTCTCCCTTTATATTATCTAGTGTTCATGACATCCCCTGGATAGATGCAGAGTGTATTTACTATACCACTATTAGATCATTATCTTGGGTGAATGGCCACAGTGTGTCCTAGTACTTGCTCATTGTTATGGTGGTTGCATACCAGTAATTGATCACTCTCCCAGTACCGTACAACAGCTCTTGGGTGGGAGTAGGATCAGTATGTATATGCTACATTTGTTTTCTGTGGACAGAGAAGTGTACAGAAAATGAATTATAAAACATTTTTGCCATCACTACTGTTTGTTGGGGGAAGGGAACCATCTCTAAGAGGGAATTATTGTTGTCTTTGAGGGCAAAAGGAGAGGCAAAAAACCTGACAACAACAGCGGCAAGGCAAAGGAGGGGCAGCCAAGTGAGGGCATGCTAGAGACAAAGAAAATCAAAGTAAACCAAGTGGTACTGGTACTGTAAAGGAGCAGGGAGCAGAAAATCTTTTTTTTTTTTTTTCAAATGCACAAGGAAAAGGTAGAGAGACAGGCTGTCACTACAATGGCCAAAACCTAACATGCAAAACACACGTTGAACAAGAACAGGAAAGGCTGGTGTAGATGCCGAAATCGGTAGCGTCTTCAATGCATATTGTGCGTGTGAGGCCAAATCCTACTCACTATTAGATGTGCCCTGTTAAAGAGCATATTCCAATTCTCTGCCCAGCATCTCTAACCTCTTCTAGCTAAACCCCTGGGGTGGGTAGTGGCGCCACTTCTGCTTGGAACACTATCAGCAGCAACGTATTGATTAAATTGAATTTTGAATGTGATGGAAAAAAGATTGCCAAAGGCAATGGGGAGAAATGATATAATCTTACCAGTTTAGCCCATGTTGCACACTGAAGGCAAACCATATAATCTGCAGTTGAAAAAGTACAAACAAAAAGGGAAACAAAATACAAGATTTATTATTAGTCAAATTTAATATTATTGTAGCCTGGTGCTGATGTGTCCTAGAGCGGGTCCAACCACTTTCATTTATAAGAAAGGGAAAAGGAAACAAGTCAAGAAACTTAATTTTCTTTACTTGTTCTACAGCGTGTTCTGTACTTGATTTATCCCCATTACTGACTTGGCTATTTTTCAGGCAGTGCATTTATTTGTTTTCAATGTGCAATGCCAAGATTGGCTACGGAGCCATCTTTACTGCATTATTTTTTAATGGCTAACAATCCCATTATCAATTATAATACAGTATATTTATAGACACATACAAATGAGAAACTAAAATGTCAGGTGAGATTCTGACAGCACTATTGCACCAAATCAAGGCAATAAGAAATGACAAAGAATTTGCCATCACTTCACTGGTTCATAACTTTTGTCATAACTACAACAATGAAACATAAACACATGGCTTGCTTCTTGCCAGGTTAATTCTTTTCCCAAGGACAGAAGTGCTCCATTAGATCTGTAAGCATATTGGTCTAGGAAAATATTTTACAGTAGCATCCCTTCAGGAAAAATGTTGCTGAATTAGCGATGTGTAGTGAAGTCACTTCAGAGTTGCCATCATGTAAATACCCTATACATGGCCATATGGGGTGTTTGGAAGTCTGCATAATGAATGAAGAAGATTCCCAGAAAAATCATCCAAGAATTTTCTAGAACATAAAACAAAACAAAACAAGGGATCCTTTGTATGTCTGGTTTCTACATGCTAACTATTGGAATAACAAAGAAAAAAATTGTTTTGCTGTGACACATGGTATTTGTCAAGCAGGAAGAACCACCACTTCAGAACTCAGATAGGAGCTGCTGTATGGAAGAAGCAGGGTTTTGGAAGAAATGGGAGTCTGGTGCACATTCAGGGAGCATTCTTATACCCAGAACCTTAAAGCTTGATGAAACCAAGACATCCTGTCACCTTAGATAGTTTCAAGCCAATCTCCCTTCAGCAATGCTTATAATAAAAATGGTGAGAAGGATCAAAGGCAGGGAAGGGAAGGGAATGGAATGGAGGAAGAAGAAGGCATCAACCATCAGTAGGTAGCATGCAGGAAGTGGCCAAAGGGCCACAACACAGACTCAGTGAAGGGTGGCATCCATATCAGAAATAAGTATTTTGGTGCCTAAATCATGGGAGCAGTCAGCAGGAAAGCACAGAGAGGGGAGAGGACTCTGTCACGCAACATAAATATCCCTACTACTCCTATCTTTGTGTCTGAACAGGAACACAGGCCCAGCATGAAGCTCCAAAATGCCTGGCCTGCGTCTGTGTTTCTCCCATTTTGCCAGGTAGACAACTCATTCGCTCACTCCTTAAATGGCTTTTGTGGAAATGTGAGGAACATGGCTTGAAACAGATCCTCTAGTGCTCTTCTTTCCTGAGAACTGTAAAGGCTACAAGCCCCAATGAAAAATACTTGTTCCCCAATCCAGGGAAGTCCAAATTCCATTGGTACAGCTTCCCTTCCTGAAATGATATCAATTCCATACAACCCCGGAGTAAATCAATTCTGCCACCAATCACATACACTCCCGCACACAAATTCAAGCAATCTATGCCCCAAAACAAAATCCATCCTATTTTCCTTACCTCTTTGCAGGGCAAGACTCATGTGCTGTTGCTATCTTCCCTTCTCTCCTAGCCCATTGTTGACCCTTGATCTCCCAGCTCTTGCATCGGGGCACCCTGTTTCTCTCTTTCCTGAACAGCCCTACTCTTAAAGAAGCAGTGTTCTCAGAGGCCTCTCTCCTCAGCCCCTCCTGTGAAAACAGCAAAGGCTCTATCTGCTGTGCTCCCCCACCCTTTTCTCCTCCCCTTGTAAAGGAGCAACAGTGCTTCTTCCTTGTCCCCCATACCCCTCCAGGGAAGATTTGACTCTGACTTCTCATTTAGGCCCCAAGCCCTGCAGAGTTTTCAGCCTGTGTGAACTAGTCCTGTCGGTCAGAAAACCCCTTAGTTTAGCTGTGTTACATATTGCTCTGTTATCTCACCTTGCTGCTGTATTCAAATGAAGAACAGATGTCTTTCACGTTACATTCCTACTTGAGGTACAGTATTTGTCCAATTTCTGTAAAACGACATCCAGATTATTTCTCCCAACCTCGTTCCAAAAGGTGCTTGTGCTATCAACCTCCAGTGCTGCTCTCCTACCATATACAGGAATAATACAGTCAAACTTCTGTGGCTTTCCTCTAATTCAGTAGCCATGAAATAAATCAGAAATCTGTGAATTTCCTCCATTGTTCATTAACATTTCCTGTGAAGTTTAGCTCTGAAAGTGTATTCAGTCTCTCCATTTTTTAATTTTAACCAACACTTGCATGCTGGGAGCTTGCAGCATTTGAAAAACACAAGTGAAGTAATGCTGTCACCACTAGAGGGAGCACTTATACAAACATCATGTGACATTCCTTTATGCTGCAAACTACAATTGTAGCTAGAGGAAAAAAGATGTGGGGCCAAGAGGCAGAAAAGCAAGACAAGCCATTCAGAACACAAGATCTGGAGAAAATGCTAGACTACAAAGAAGAAACAGTTGTGTTCAATCTTTTATTAGCAATTAGAAGTTTATTTAAAATAATGTATGGTAAAATTGCACTGGACTATATATGAAGTCTGCTTAGGTTAAAAAAATAAGAGTCCCATGTCTTATGATGTTTATCCAAATGTTTAAGGCCCAACAATCTCTCCCAGTTTTAACCTTGGGAGGGATGAAAGTAGTTGAAAACCCATGATAATTACTCCAAGAGGAGTTGAACCTAGATGGTGCTTTCCTGCCCTTCCAGACTCAGGCAAGTCCTCATAAACATTGCACGGTCATGTTTTCTCAGGCTTAGGGAGCATGGTGGGGTGTGGAGACAGAACAAGAGGGAAGACAGTCTGTGTGGTATTAATTCATGGCAAATGAAATGAAAATGCCCAATGGAAGTAATGTCGATGGCCAGCACTAATTCATGCCAGCTCCTACTGCACACTGTTAAATCCCTGAGCCAGGTACAGGTGTGAAGGCCATAGACAGAGCCATGCTGTCAATGGGCACAGACAGACCAAGGAAGGAGTAGTGCAGAGAAAAGCAGGTGTTGCAATTCACTATTGCTCTTGGTACTTGTGTAAGTCTGAGCACCATGCAAAGAGACAAATGTTGTTAGACACCAGGGAAGCTCTGCTAGTGGGAACATATGCAATGTACTGAATATCTTTAGCTCTGCTGTGGATTTTTCATGAATGATTTCAATCTTAAATTTTTTTAAAAGATTATTTAAAGTAATTAGTTGAAGGACAGGAAAGAAGGAGAACTATTAAGTTTGTGCTTGCTTCAAGTGTAACAAGAATATTCATCCTGATTGATTGGAACTTTGGAATTTGAAAAGAAAACAAAGGAAAGTCTTAAAAATATCACTAAAAATAAAATTTGTATCTGTTACAGTACTCAACACAGTTCAGAATGTCTTGGTAAAATGTTCTTAAACATATATGTAACTTAGGAGTCTAATTCCCATTTTCAAGTGTCTAAGTCACTTCGGAGCCTAAATCCCAAAGAACATCAAAGGGACTTTGAAGCCATGCAATTTAGGAGTCATTAAGAAGCTTAGAAGACTTAGGCATTTTTAAATATTTTATGTTTATTTTATGATTGTGTCCCATCCTGCAAACCTTTTGCACAGAGAAACCACACAGAAGCCAATAGATCCTGCAGGACCAGGCCAATAGTCTGGAAAATAGAAGTTACTTATCTGATAAGGTTATATCATGAGCTCATTTTTCTAAGTGAATCAAATAATCAAATTTATTTCAAAGCCATCTTAAAACTGCAGTTCAGCATTCAGAAGTCAGTGCTGAAACCATCAATATTCATGCCAGGGTGCAAGCTCCTACAGCAGTTTTTCTGGCCAGGATAACCCTGATACTGGGTGATTACCTATACAAACTACAAATGGCCAAAAAGCATAGTTACCGTAGGGGGCGTTCATTACAAAAATTATACTGAATTACTACTATAACAGATGTTAGCAAGCAGCTGACCCTGTATAACACTGTGGAAGGTTCGTCAATATTAATGCTAATTTTTGAGTCTATCTTCCAAGTTTGACAAATCTTGTTTTATCTGATCCATTTTGCCTTTGATTTCATGTGGCACCGGAAGGCATTTATGAATGTTAAGCATGGATAGAAAAAAAAATACAAGCCTGGATTACATACTTCTTTATCCATTTAGAGTGAGTTTCATGACACATATGTCTTTCTGTCTCACAGATGCTACAGTGTCACAGGAGAAGGAGGAAACAAACTCTACCCAAGCAATGGCTTCAAAGACTTTGACACATGAAGGACTTTTACTTTTTACACATGAAGGACTTCTAATATAAACTTTGATGTGTTTTATTTCCCCTGTCTAATGGTGCCTGTCAGTATATCACTTTAAGTACCATGGTTTAAGGTAAAACACTTCCATTGTATATTGCAAGTAAATGTAAATATTTAGCACTGTATTTTTAACATAGTAATTCCAAAAGAGAACTTCATATACTACTACTATCATTGCATAATACTTTAGTTCTTAGTCATTGTTAGGTGACCTCATATTTTCACTTCAAAATGTCTAAAAAATCTTGACAAATTATCTTCTAAATGTTCAGTCCCCATTCCCAACGGACTGTAATCTGTTCACTTTACTTATAATTTTCTCCATTTTAATGCATTTTTAACATTAATGTAAATGAAAGTATAGCTGGCCTTTTTTCCATCCAGAAAACTAAGTAGATGACCCTAGAAATGGGAATGCAGGGGATGTGCGACTCCTAGAAAACAGCCCACTCATGCTGTGGGGAATGGCAGACATACAGTAGCGCAAAATTCCTGCAGTCTTCACTACAGCCAAACTCTCACTGAAACAAATAAGAATTTTGCTGAAGCAGGAACTGCAGGCCTGGATTCCCATGCTGTCCAGAATATAGTAAATGATTTGCATGAAGTGTTACACAGAATATAAAAGTAGGATGTCTTTGAAGGGCATTTGGAGATTTAAAACTTGCCAGCTGCATGGCTCACTGCTCATATATCTGTGAAACATATTTTTGGCACAAACATACCATCTGTAAAATGATGCTTCAAAGATGACTCTTTTAATGCAAACTAGATACATGTGGCCTAATGTTAATTATAGATGCCAGTTATATTTGTGTTGTACAATGAGGATCATGTCATTGATGTTATGAGAGGAGATAGGCAAATTACTGTGGGCTATTTTTTTAAATTTAGGCAGGTTGCTATCTAGATTTTTCCAGTGGAGAAGGGAAGCTCTCCTGCATCCACCAGCCCTTGAATCCATGAAACTGACAGAGTTCTAGGAAGAACAGGGCTGAATCCTGATAGCTTTACTCATAAAGCAGTTTTCCACGGACTCCATTGTCTCTACTCACATCTGTAAAACAAGCAGGATTAGGCCCACTAAGAAGCAATATAAAAATGACACCACTTTACTTAAGATGTTCTTTTATTTAACAGCTTTATTTAGGCAGTGCATGCAAGAATGGATATTGTGGATATGGATATGTGTGGAGCCAGCACACCCCTGAATGGCACGAATGGGTGGAGATGTACAGCTTACATATTTTAGCTTATGTGTAGGCCATTGGTGAGACTCAGTGCTGGGCCTTTAAGAGGTGCAGCACACAACTTGCAGCCCAGTGGAAGCCAGGTGACGCAAATGTGGCTTTAAGCTACCTTCGCACCCTCCTGATCCTGGGCTGCTCCAGGGGCTGGAGAGCCCACTGGCATAACTCATACAGCTCCGGGGGGGCTGCCTAAGCTATGTCAGCATCACCAAGCTGCAATGGGTAGCAGTACAGCCCAGAATCTCCATAGTGCTGTATGCTGCAGCCTCTCCCACCCTCCCCCAACACACCCTCAATGCCTGGGCTTGCGAGGGGGTCCTTGGAAGTCAGTCTTACAGTTATCAGAGCGGTAGCCATGTTAATCTGGATCTGTAAAAACGGCAAAGAGTCCTGTGGTACTTTATAGACTAACAGACGTAAAGGAGCATAAGCTTTCATGGGTGAATACATGAAAACATGCTGCTTTGTGAAACAAGAACATTTTTTAATGTCAACCTGTTAATTAAAAAAGAAAAACCTAATAATAAAGTCATAATAACCAATGAAAAAAAGACAAACATTCACAGTACCTGATCTTCAACTGGTGTAAATGGGCCCAACAATACTGAAGTGAATAGTGTTACACCGATTTTAACCAAATGTGAATCCGACACTGAACCATTGTTATGTGACAAAGCTTAATATGCTCCCATCATGAGAAAACGTAAAGCAAGGCACAAACAACTACCTTTACTAAAGCCAGATAGTGCAGGAGCCCTGTAAACTTACAGTGAGTAACAAGATCACCATTGTCAAGTAAGGGCATAGTGAATACTTTAGGTGAAATACTGCCATCATTACCTATTTTTAGCAGTAATAATGAATATAGTCATTATGATAATTAACAAATGAAATGATAGGAATAGGAAAAGACAATGCAAAGCTTACAAGGTGAGGCTTTCAAGAACTTAGAGCCAGATCCTGCAATAGGGCTATTATAGGACCAAATCCTTGCCTCACTCACATATCATTGACTTCAGTGGAACTGTTCAAATGAAATGTAAAAATAACATAAGTGAAGAGAAAGTTAATTAAAGGAGACTTCACTTCCAGTGATAATTCAGTCTTGTTTATTTAAAATACTACTTAGGGCTTGTCTACTCGGTGGGGTAATTTGCTCTACAGGGGTGTGGTTCTAAAGCACACTAACGTGCTTTAATTGGTCCTCACAGACCCTGCTGGTGTGCAATAAAGATTCCCTAGTGCGCTTTAACATGGTACTGTTTCAAATAGGACTATGTTAAAGTGGATCTACGTGAACAAATTAATGCACAACACAGTGCACTTTAGAAATCATGCCCCCAGAGACTGCCTTAGCCCATCATGTAGATAAGCCCTTACACTATGCAGTACTGCAACACATCCAACCACTGAGCCACTATAGGGAATTTTAATACACACCTTATTATGCTTTAATAGTGAGGGGACTTCACCTTCCCAAGTTACTAACTTAAAACTTTGAAAGAGGCACTAGGTGGATTTAGTAAAGTTTCATAAATGGAACATATTTATTTTTGCTTTTATGAATGTTAAACAAAAATGGTCATTAGTGCAATTTACATTCAAACTGCATCAGCACAGAGGTTAACGGTATTTAAGATATAGTTTCATCTTCCCCTGAAGCAAAACAGGGATGTTAGATCTTTAAATAAAATTTAGTTTTTACAGTATTAGTGCGATATACGACTGAGCTACCAAACCTGGTCTACACTACGGCTCCAGCTGATTTGAAAAAGGTTTACTTGAACTGATTTTAAAACCAATTACAGTTTGGAGGAAATGTCCCCTCTGAAGCCAAGTCCCGAAAGACTAGGCCTAGAAAAGATTTTTTTTTTAAAATGATTTGGACACTCTTGGGGATATAACCTGCCATTCATTTTTCCCCCTTCTTAAACATTGCGTGTGTTTGTGTGAGACAAGTGCCAGAATGTTAGCCCTGGAAAAGGAAGTCCTTTATATAACTGCACCAATTGTGAGGCTTCCCCTCAGTGCCCTGACAGGATGCATCACATCTAGGGGTGAGAGTACAGTTCAGTCATAATGCCTATTCAATCCTCGTTCCTTCCGTAGAGACTGCCAACAAGATTGCTATTTGTAATAGCAATTTCAGTCTCTTATGACTGACCTGGCCTGTACATTTGATCTGGTGACACATAATCCTGTACTGGGATCTGCTTGCATAGAGTACCTTGCAGAATCATGACCCTCAGTATGAAAGGCTGTACATGGATCTGATCCAAAATACACTGAAGTCAATAGGAGTCTTTCCATTGAATTCAATGGGCTAGGGATCAGACTTTAGATCACTGCCAGTCTTTGAGCCATTCAGTTCCCATGCCATTGTTTTCCACACAAAACTTCCACTGATTTCAACAACAGTTTTTTGCCCAGAGTAATAAAGGAATAAAATAAATTTACAGATCCCAATTCTTTGTCAAAGGCACCCAGTCTGGTCTATTGAGAAAATGGGGCAATTAAGGCTAAATATAGTTTCAGTTTTGCAAATATAATAATGATACACACACAGCTATTTTACGTAGCAATATTTTTACAGAGAAATATAACTGATCTTTCATAAACACGTTAATATAATATTTACATTTTTGTAGTGGTCCCATTTTTTTCTCTTCACAATTTCTGGATTAATATAGTAGTTCCATTAAATTTAAAAGACTGGATAGAAATCATAAGCTGTAATGTGGGTGCTCTGAGAGCTTCACATATTCTAATAATATATATTTTGACATGTGGTTGTAAAATATGGATGAGTTTTGTCATGTAACTATTAAATGTCCAATTATCCAGTAATATTTATTTATTAAAGCTAGTTCCAGTGATGTCTCTATTTCCTCAGTCTCTCCAAAATATTAATAATAATCTGATTGATGTCCTTCTGGAATTTATTTACTTTTATACAGTCCCATAGGATATGCCTTATGGACTCAATTATGTAAACATTAATACTCACAAATCTATCTATTTGTAATACTTAGGAAGCGCTCTGATACTACAGTGATGGTGGCCAGACAGATAGATAGATATAGGTCTGGCTGTCACCCAAGACATCATATTTTCTCCATTCCATTAAATGCACTAAAGATATTCCTTATATTGTTAAATCTAGATCAAAGCCCCTCAACACTGAGTAGAATTATACATTGACACTAGGGAAGATTCTATAAGTCACTTTGTGCTATACAATTGGTGCAAAGAGGCTGTAAAATTGGGGTAGCTAAGTGGGAAGATCACTCAGCTGAAGAGGATCCTATGGTAGTGTAGAGACAGAGTAGTGGTTCCTGCCCACCCCACAGCATGGCCAGGAAAAAGAGGGCAAGGGAAGGGCTGTTTTACATTTTAGCAAGCTACCGTTTTCATAGATTATAAAGCCAGAAGAGACCATTGTGATCATTTAGTCTGACCTCCTGCATAACAGAGACCATTAGGACTTCCACAAATTAGTTCATTTGACCTAGAACACATCTTTTCAGAAAAATATCATTCTTGATTTAAAAATTGTGAGTGGTAGAAAATCCATCGTAGCACTTGGTAAGTTGTTCCATTGGAAAATTACCCTCACTGTTAAAAAAATTACACCTTCTTTGAAGTCTGAATTTGTCTAGATTCATTTTCTTATCATTTAATCTTGTTAAACCTTTGACTGCTAGATCGAACCGTCCTCTATTATCAAATTTCTATTCCATATGTCAAATCACCCCTTAACTCTCTCTTTGATAGGCTAAATAGGTTGAGCTCCTGGAACCTATCACTATGAGGCATGCTTTCCAATCCTTTAATCATTCTCGTGGCTCTTCTCTGAACCTTTCCAGTGTATCAATGTCCTTCCTGAAGAGTGGACATCAGAACTGGACATAGTATTCCTTCACTGGTATGACTAATGCCAAATACAAAAGTAAAATGACCTCTGTAATCCTACTTGATATTCCCCTGTTTATACATCCAAGGATCACATTAGTCCATTTGGTTACATCATCACACTGGCATATTCAGCTGATTGTCTTGAATGACCCCCCCAGGTCTTTTTGAAGTCCAGAGTTTCTGTTTTCCAAATAGCGTCCCCATGCTGTAAGTATTGCCTTGCTTCTAGATGTATGACTTTAAATTTGGACATGTTGAAACTCATATTGTTTGCTTGCACACAGCTTAACAAGTGATCCAGGATAGCTCTGTATCAATAACTTGTCTTCTTCATTAATCATTTCTCCAATCTTTGTGTTATCTGCAGGTTTGATCGGTGATTTTATGTTTACTTCTAGGCATTGATAAAAAACATTAAATAATGTAGGGCTAGGAACCGATCCCTGCGGGACCCCCTAGAAACACACCCACTTGATGATGATTCCCCATTTACCATTACATTTTGAGACCTGTCAGTTAGCCAGTTTTTAATCCATTTAATGTGTGCCATGTTGCTTTTATAACACTCTAGTTTCTTAGTCAAATTTTTGTAAGATACCAAGTCAGCCCTTTTCCTGGAGTTGGGGTTGTGACTTAAATCAGCTGCAAGCAGCTGAACACCGTCCCCAATTAGCCTTTCACTTTGGAGGGTTCAGCAATCCAGCTTTCTCCTGTCAGTGCCTGTCTGCTGTAACAAGGGGAGCAGGCTTTATACTGACAGGTTTCAGAGTAACAGCCGTGTTAGTCTGTATTTGCAAAAAGAAAAGGAGTACTTGTGGCACCTTAGAGACTAACCAATTTATTTGAGCATGAGCTTTCGTGAGCTACAGCTCACTTCATCGGATGCAACCGATGAAGTGAGCTGTAGCTCACGAAAGCTCATGCTCAAATAAATTGGTTAGTCTCTAAGGTGCCACAAGTACTCCTTTTGTTTAGGCTTTATACTGTTTCCCTTCTCCCAACTCCTTCCTAGTTGATGGGGTCAGAGGGGAGCCTTGTTTTGCCTTCTCTGCATTGTTTCAGGCTCTTAAAGGTATAGTGTCTGGATTTCTTCCCCAATCACTAGAGCCCTACAAATTTGCGGTCCATTTTGGTCAATTTCACGGTAATAGGATTTTAAAAATCATAAGTATCGTGATTTCAGATATTTAAAACTGAAATTTCAGTTTGTTCTAACTGTAGGGGTCCTGACCCAAAAAGGGGATGGGGGGGCTGTTGCAAGGTTATTGTAGGGGGGTAATGGTATTGCCACCCTTACTTCTTCTCTGCTGCTGGTGGCGGCGCTGCCCTCAAAACTGGGCAGCCGGAGAGTGGTGGCTGCTAACCAGGAGCCTAGCTCTGAAGGCAGCAGTGCAGAAGTAAGGGTGGCATGGTATGCAGGGGCAGCAGAGTCTTCCCAAAAATGACGGGGGCAGGGACCCCCACCCCTTCCATAGCCCCCCCCTTCTACTCGAGGGCCTACCCCCCGGCCAAACCAGAGTGGACTGGGAACCGCAGAACCTCTACCTGCCCGGGGTGGGGTGGCCAAGAGCAGCCCCGGCCCATGTCCCTGTCCCCTGGGGCACCCCCCCCGGACAGGTAGAGGATCCGCAGCTCCTCACAGCTGCCAGGCTGCACGGCTCTTACCATGACTGGACTACAGCTCCGAGACCCTGTCCCCCGGCTGGAGCTGGGTTAGGGCAAGCGGGGCACGCGCAGCGGTGGGAAGCCATGAATACTCCTGCTCTGGACTCCCTGGCTGGGCTACAGCTGCTGGCCTGGCCGGGGAGGTGGGGCCTTGAGGGGAAAGAAGAGGGGTGAGGAGGTTGTGGCAAAAAGTGGAAGGGCCATGGCCCCCTGGCCTCCTCTATTACAGTGACCATGATGGTGGTATTGCCACCCCTACATCCACTGCTTTCCAGCCACCCAGCTCTGAAGGTAGCACAGAAGTAAAGGTGGCAATACCATGACCCCCCGACAACAATATTGCAACCCCCCTCTAGCCCCCTTTTGGGTCAGGACCCCCAGTCTGAAAACGCTGGTCTCCTCTGTGAAATCTGTATGGTATAGGGTAAAAGTACACAAAAAATCAGCTTTCACTGGGGAGACCAGATTTCATGGATCATGCCACATTTTTCACTGCCGTGAATTTGGTAGGGTCCTATCAATCACCATTCACTCCCAGGACCCATAGGTCTCTATATGTATCTATTGGACCCTTCTGAATCCTTAAAGGGTCATGCCAGATGGTGGGATGGGCTGACCACTAGGCAATACTTCCCTCAATCGCAGACTACCCCATCACACAGACATATTAAAATGTGTGTGTGCTGGAAAGTACAAAGATGGGGGGGTCACAAAGACAGAACCAAGGCTTGGTGAAAATTACTTCATAATATGGAGACATGACCGAATTAGGGATTCTGTTAGGGAAATAAGTGAAGGTTTGGACTGTTTCTCACGTTGTTTTTACTGGTTTTCCCAGTTAATGTCCATTCTGGACTAGATGAGACCACTGTACTCTTTTCTGCTTATCACTTGAGCCATACTGAAAATAGATGTGAAAATCCCACTGTATCACACAGCCCACACAGTTAAAAAAATATTTTCCTTATTCCCCTTTTCCCCCCTCCCACTGATTATATCTTCTCCTAGGAGCTTTTTTGTAAAGAGTCTGTGAAAATATGTAACTAATTTCAGGCTACAAAAGCTTTGTCCCAAGCACACACAATCGTCTATGTCCTAAACTCATCCTATATCAGGTAGATTGAAATCAATTGGATGTGTAAATTCCTTAAATAATAGCAAATGGAGCAAACTGAATTTCAAAGAGAAAAAAACAGTGAACCTGAAAAGCAGTGGTACAAAGGTCATCAGCAGAATTAGCAAAAAAGTCTGGCAAAGTTACAGTTAGACAGTCAGTAATACTCTATTGATCAGACTTTCTCAATCAATGATGTTGTGCCTAGATTATTGATGCAAAGGTATTAAGCAAAATTTTATTTCAGCTAACTTGTGGGCTCAGATGTCAACTGAAAGTCATTTCCCTAGTCAATCAAACATACGATAAATCTAAGCAGAGTTAGCTCTTTAACAGCTTGGTGTCTAGTTTACTTTTCAATTACATAATGAGCTTTGAAGCTACAAAATTTAAAGTAATATTTTAACTATGAAATGCAAAAGACTTGGCATCTCCACTGGAAAAATATAGCACAGAAATAAGCAGGGAACAGGAAGACAAAGATATTTCCATATGGCCTTGGTATTGGTAACTATCACCATAAAATGTTAAAATATAAATCCAAATCTGAGATTAGACTGTAATGGAGGAGGAGTCTGGAGGATTCTTCCCACTCCCTATTAGTAGACATCACAAAGCCCACCACCACTCAATTCACATGACAGTTTCTACTGAATGAAGTCCCATGACTGGAGCAGACTGGTTTGTGACAGGTCAAGGAAGAGGTTTATAGAAAGAGATCTACATGACAAATTTACACATCTGTCTGCATGATGCCTGACTCATATTGGTGCTGATAGACTCTCATAGAATCATAGAATATCAGGGTTGGAAGGGACCTCAGGAGGTCATCTAGTCCAACCCCCTGCTCAAAGCAGGACCAATCCCCAACTAAATCATCCCAGACAGGGCTTTGTCAAGCCTGACCTTAAAAACCTCAAAGGAAGGAGATTCCACCACCTCCCTAGGTAACGCATTCCAGTGCTTCACCAACCTCCTAGTGAAAAAGTTTTTCCTAATATCCAACCTGAACCTCCCCCACTGCAACTTGAGATCATTACTCCTTGTTTTGTCATCTGCTACCACTGAGAACAGGCTAGATCCATCCGCTTTCGAACCCCCTTTCAGGCAGTCGAAAGCAGCTATCAAATCTCCCCTCATTCTTCTCTTCCGCAGACTAAACAATCCCAGTTCCCTCAGCCTCTCCTCATAAGTCATGTGTTCTAGACCCCTAATCATTTTTGTTGCCCTTCGCTGGACTCTTTCCAATTTTTCCACATCCTTCTTGTAGTGTGGGGCCCAAAACTGGACACAGTACTCCAGATGAGGCCTCACCAGTGTCCAATAGAGGGGAACGATCACGTCCCTTGATCTGCTGGCAATGCCCCTACTTGTACAGCCCAAAATACCATTGGCCTTCTTGGCAACAAGGGCACACTGTTGACTGTTGACTATGATGAGATTACTGGTTTATGATGAGATTACTGGTTCTGTGGATGAAGGGAAAGCAGTGGATGTATTGTTTCTTGACTTTAGCAAACTTTTTGACACGATCTCCCACAGTATTCTTGTCAGCAAGTTAAAGAAGTATGGGCTGGATGAATGCACTATAAGGTGGGTAGAAAGTTGGCTAGATTGTCGGGCTCAACGGGTAGTGATCAATGGCTCCATGTCTAATTGGCAGCCGGTGTCAAGTGGAGTGCCCCAGGGATCGGTCCTGGGGCCGGTTTTGTTCAATATCTTCATAAATGATCTGGAGGATGGTGTGGATTGCACTCTCAGCAAATCTGCGGATGATACTAAACTGGGAGGAGTGGTAGATACGCTGGAGGGCAGGGATAGGATACAGAGGGACCTAGACAAATTGGAGGATTGGGCCAAAAGAAATCTGATGAGGTTCAATAAGGATAAGTGCAAGGTCCTGCACTTAGGACGGAAGAACCCAATTCACAGCTACAGACAAGGGACCGAATGGCTAGGCAGCAGTTCTGCGGAAAAGGACCTAGGGGTGACAGTGGACGAGAAGCTGGATATGAGTCAGCAGTGTGCCCTTGTTGCCAAGAAGGCCAATGGCATTTTGGGATGTATAAGTAGGGGCATAGCCAGCAGATCGAGGGACATGATCGTTCCCCTCTATTCGACATTGGTGAGACCTCATCTGGAGTACTGTGTCCCGTTTTGGGCCCCACACTACAAGAAGGATGTGGATAAATTGGAGAGAGTCCAGTGAAGGGCAACAAAAATGATTAGGGGACTGGAACACATGACTTATGAGGAGAGGCTGAGGGAACTGGGATTGTTTAGTCTGCAGAAGAGAAGAATGAGGGGGAATTTCATAGCTGCTTTCAACTACCTGAGAGGTGGTTCCAGAGAGGATGGTTCTAGACTATTCTCAGTGATAGAAGAGGACAGGACAAGGAGTAATGGTCTCAAGTTGCAGTGGGGGAGGTTTAGGTTGGATATTAGGAAAAACTTTTTTACTAGGAGGTTGGTGAAACACTGGAATGCGTTACCTAGGGAGGTGGTAGAATCTCCTTCCTTAGAAGTTTTTAAGGTCAGGCTTGACAAAGCTCTGGCTGGGATGATTTAATTGGGGATTGGTCCTGCTTTGGGCAGGGGGTTGGACTAGATGACCTCCTGAGGTCCCTTCCAACCCTGATATTCTATGATTCTATGACTCATATCCAGTTTCTCGTCCACTGTAACCTCTAGGTCGTTTTCTGCAGAACTGCTGCCGAGCCATTCGGTCCCTGGTCTGTAGCGGTGCATGGGATTCTTCTGTCCTAAGTGCAGGACTCTGCACTTGTCCTTGTTGAACCTCATCAAATTTCTTTTCGCCCACTCCTCTAATTTTTCGAGGTCCTTCTGAATCCTATCCCTACCCTCCAGCGTATCTACCTCTCCTCCCAGCTTAATGTGATCTGCAAACTTGCTGGGGGTGCAATCCACACCATCCTCCAGATCATTAAGGAAGATATTGAACAAAACCGGTCTGAGGACCGACCCTTGGGGCACTCCACTTGATACCGGATGCCAACTAGACATGGAGGCATTGATCTCCCACCTGTTGAGCCCGACGATCTAGCCAGCTTTCTATCCACCTTATCGTGCATTCATCCAGCCCATACTTCTTTAACTTGCTGACAAGAATACTGTGGGAGACCGTGTCAAAAGCTTGGCTAAAGTCAAGGAATAACACGTCCATTGCTTTCCCCTCATCCACAGACCCAGTTTTATCTCATCATAGAAGGCAATTAGATTAGTCAAGCATGACTTGCCCTTGGTGAATCCATGCTGACTGTTCCTGATCACTTTCCTCTCCTCTAAGAGCTTCAAAATTGATTCCTTGAGGACCTGCTTCATGATTTTTCCAGGGGCTGAGGTGAGGCTGACTGGTCTGTAGTTCCCCGGATCCTCCTCCTTCCCTTTTTCAAAGATGGGCACTACATTAGCCTTTTTCCAGTCGTCTGGGACCGCCCCCAATCACCATGAGTTTTCAGAGATAATGGCCAATGGCTCTGCAATCACATCTGCCCACTCCTTTAGCACTCTCGGATGCAGCGCATAGGCCCCATGAACTTGTGCTCGTCCAGCTTTTCTAAATAGTCCCGAAGCACTTCTTTCTCCACAGAGAGCTGGTCACCTCCTCCTCATGCTTTGCTGCCCAGTGCAGTAGTCTGGGATCTGACCTTGTTCTTGAAGACAGAGGCAAAAAAAGCATTGAGTACATTAGCTTTTTCCACATCCTCTGTCACTAGGTTGCCTCCCTCATTCAGTAAGGGGCCCACACTTTCCTTGACTTTCTTCTTGTTGCTAACATACCTGAAGAAACCCTTCTTGTTACTCTTAATATCTCTTGCTAGCTGCAACTCCAAGTGTGATTTAGCCTTCCTGATTTCACTCCTGCATGCTCGAGCAATATTTATATACTCCTCCCTGGTCATTTGTCCAATCTTCCACTTCTTGTAAGCTTCTTTTTTGTGTTTAAGATCAGCAAGGATTTCACTGTTAAGCCAAGCTGGTCACCTGCCATATTTACTGTTCTTTCTACACATCGGGATGGTTTGTCCCTGTAACCTCAATAAGGATTCTTTAAAATACAGCCAGCTCTCCTGGACTCCTTTCCCCCTCATGTTATTCTCCCGGGGATCCTGCCCATCAGTTCCCTGAGGGAGTCAAAGTCTGCTTTTCTGAAGTCCAGGGTCCATATTCCGCTGCTCTCCTTTCTACCCTGTGTCAAAATCTTGAACTCGACCATCTCATGGTCACTGCCTCCCAGGTTCCCATCCACTTTTGCTTCCCCTACTAATTCTTCCCAGTTTGTGAGCAGCAGGTCAAGAAGAGCTTTGCCTCTAGTTGGTTCCTCTAGCACTTGCACCAGGAAATTGTCCCCTACACTTTCCAAAAAACCTCCTGGACTGTCTGTGCACTGCTGTATTGCTCTCCCAGCAGATATCAGGGTGATTGAAGTCCTCCATGAGAACCAGGGCCTGTGATCTAGTAACTTCCGTTAGTTGCTGGCAGAAAGCCTCATCCACTGCATCCCCCTGGTCCGGTGGTCTATAGCAGACTCCCACCATGACATGACCCTTGTTGCTCACACTTCTAAACTTAATCCAGAGACTCTCAGGTTTTTCTGCAGTTTCATACTGGAGCTCTGAGCAGTCATACTGCTCTCTTACATACAATGCAACTCCCCCACCTTTTCTGCCCTGCCTGTCCTTCCTGAACAGTTTATATGCATCCATGACAGTACTCCTGTCATGTGAGTTATCCCACCAAGTCTCTGTTATTCCAATCACATCATAATTCCTTGACTGTGCCATGACTTCCTGTTCTTCCTGCTTGTTTCCCAGGCTTCTTGCATTTGTGTATAGGCACTTAAGATAACTCACTGATTGTCCCACTTTCTCAGTAAGAGACAAGAGCCCTTCCCCTCTCACACTCTCCTGCTCGTGTTTCCTCCCGGTATCCCACTTCCCCACTTACCTCAGGGCTTTGGTCTCCTTCCCCCAGTGAACTTAGTTTAAAGCCCTCCTCACTAGATTAGCCAGCTTGCTTGCAAAGATGCTCTTTACTCTTTTTGTTCTGTGGATCCCGTCTCTGCCTAGCACTCCTCCTTCTTGGAACACCATCCCATGGTCAAAGAATCCAAAGTCTTCTCTCCGACACCACCTGCGTAGCCATTCATTGACTGCCACAATTCAATGCTGTCTACCCAGTCCTTTTCCTTCCATAGGGAGGATGGACGAGAACACCACTTGCGCCTCTCAGTTTCATAGGACAAATTTATCTCACAGTTTTGGTTTATGCAAATAAAATATATCATCTGGGTATATACATATATCAGGCAAACCTGTTGACACTTTGCATGCCCATCACCATGTGGTTTGAGTTCAATAAGACAGCAGGCTTGAGACTTGGGTTTCATCAAAGACTCATCTTTTACAATCTTGAGTTTAGCATGATCCTGACAAGGAATCTTTCCAGTCACATCAGTGACAAAGAAACAAATTCAGTCATGTGATTGGAACACTGATTGAGAAAAGTGTCAGGGGGTAGCTGTGTTACTCTGTATCCACAAAAACAACAAGGAGTCCGGTGGCACCTTAAAGACTAAAAGATTTATTTGGGCATAAACTTTCATGAAGTGGTTTTTTACCCACGAAAGCTTATGCCCAAAGAAATCTGTTATTCTTTAAGGTGCCACCAGACTCCTTGATGATTGAGAAAAGTCATTGTCTGGACTGTACCAATGGCTGATATAAAGCCAAGGAAAGAGATATTTATCTTGTATCATTATCCTCAAATATATATATCAATCCTCCCACAAACTGTTACTTTGCTGTAACAAGCCAAAAAATAGTGCCAAGAAAGAATGTAAGTGTTTTTGTATGTTTTGTTACTTCATTGAAAGATATAATTGACTTTAATAACCTCGAACCAAATCCAGTGTAACATAAAGATCAAAAGAAATCATTTATCAAAGAAAATCCAACAGAGTATTACTTTACACAGTGCTTTCTTGCAGAATCAAAGTGAACAGGCATACAGTATATAAATTATATTGGACAGAATTCTGAAATCTCTGATTCCGCAGGAAACTTTACTTCCTAAAAAATAAAATCTGCTTACTAAAGAGTAAGAGATAAAAGTGTTTAAAAAATAAAAGAAAGGGAAGAATCAGAAATAAAGGAAAGAGGACACTTGACAAACCATTTCATAGTTCTTTCTGTTAAGTATAGCATTATCCATTTCTAAATGTGCTGTATGAACTGTTTCCACCAGCAAGGTAAATTAATAAAGAGCTTTTTAGAAAGAAAAAGACATTTCTATAAATTAATGTGAGTGTGCGAGAACCTGCATCAGTCCTGTTCTATGTACAACAAACATTAATATTCTTTTCCAACTTATATAAAGCATATTTAAAAGTTCTAGATGCATGAACAATCAACATTTAAAAAAAAATACAAAATAAATTACGCTGACAACAAATAAATCCAAGTGACAACAACACTAAAAAACAACACTTTCTCAACATATAAAATGAAACTCTTGCCATCTACCCCATATTTAGAAAAAAATTGGGTAACAAGATTTCTCCAGAATGCCAATAAGGTCAACAAGTTATGGCTCTGTTGGATCAAGGAGCTAAGCAATCTCCAGAGTTGAGAACCACTCACTGAAAACTCCTTACCACCATCCCCTAGACAGACAAAATGTGGAACAGTCATACCATGTCTCTCATAGTATGTCTACATTACAGTTAGAAACCTGCAGCTGGCCCATGCCAGCTGATTCAGCTTCTCAGAGCTCAGGCCATTCGCGGTCGGGCTGCAGTCTGGGCTCTGGGACCCTCCCACCTCATAGGGTCCTAAAGCCAAGGCTGCAGCCTCAGCCTGAATGTCTAGACCAGAACAGTTGCAGTTTCCTAATCTAGGACATATGGAAACAACATCCCTCTTGTCCACTGAAGCTATCTGAACATCCAGAAGCGGCCAAGGCTCCAATAAATCTCCTGGATTGTGAACTATCGTCATGAAAGGCAGACATTCTCTCACAGTATAAGGGAGGGTTATCAGTTCCATCATTTTCGGTTGCCCCTGAGCCAGTCACAGCATTATGTCTGCCTTATCCAAACTGCACACCAGAGAGGTATCTCTCATCCAAGTCCTAGCTTTGACTACAGGCTGACAGTACCATCCAGATCTCTGAAACAGAGCTGAATATTCCCAGGATATTGATGGCTTTGGTTGATAAATGCTACCACAGCAAGGACCCTGCTCAACTTCTCTCATACTCTTACTGTTAATGAAGCAAAATTCCCCCTCACGCTTCTCAACAGTTATAGTGGTCCTGGCTCACCAGGGCAGCATCTGTGATGAAAACAAGCTTTTTTTCTTTTTTACTCGTTGGCCTCACTTCTCAGCTCCTCTTGCTGCCTCCCATTCCCCTCTCCCTCTTCTCACTGCCCTCCATGCCCCACTCAACTGTGACATATTTATTTACTCACACCCTGCTCTAAACTCTACCTTAGTCTCTCTCCCTCTAGCCCCAATCCTCCATCTGGCCCCTACATTTTCAGTGACTGCTTTTCCCCCTGTTTTGTTGGCTTACTGAGTCCACCACAAAGCATCACATAACCTCCAGAAAGATTTCCTCCCCCTCCCCTCTTTTGGGTCATGGCCTTCACAAGACTCATACATACCTTGCAGGCGAACAGGCCCATTGGTCTGTTATTGATGGGGTTTTTTAAACAAAGTTTATACAAACTTGTTCACTGGAGTTCGAAACCCCGGCAAGCAGATTTTTGTATGTCTAGATACTATTTCATCAGCAATGACAGCTTCCCCACCACATAGTTCTCTGCCAGTGCCACCAGCCTTTTCTCTAGTGATATTTATATGAATGTTATTCTTCTGGTGTTCTCTGTTCAAGCATAGAATGAAAATTTGGGAAAAACCTGCTTTGTATCTGTTTGTGATTAACCATCGTGTTTCCATGTGTGGTATTCCTGCTTGAATTCAGGCCATCTATGGAAACCTGATCAGTACTGTAATTACAGCCTGCTTGAATCAAGTCAGTCAAATAATGTCAAAAGCAATTATTTTCTTTTCTGAGGGGAACAACATGTTTGGAAATACACAGGAGAAAATGCAGATCTCAACATGTTAGCAGCTCACACAGTTGATCCAATCTCATGGTATTCCTTGATTCTTATCGAGTTAACATTTGACAAGTATTGTAGATGGATTAATTAACATTGGTTCATTAGAGTCATTATTAGATTTTTCTGAGTGCAGTAGATCTTTTTTTATATATTCAACTCTGTTATAAATCACCTGTCTAATTTTTCCCACTGTAGGAACAACAAGGAAATTAGTTATATTCCAAAAACTAGAGTGCAGCTAATAAATAAATACTACAAGGTCAACGTTTTCAAACATAGGTGTCTGAAGTTAGGCACCTAACTTAAAGTAGCCTGATTTTCAGAGGGACCAAAGTCAACAGGAGGTTTGAGTGCTCAGCACCTTTTTAAACCAAAACACATTTAGGGCCTGATCCAAAGCCCATTGAAGGTAAGGGAAAGTACCTTGCACCAGGCCCCCTATTTAGGTGCCAAAGTTTAGGTAACTGAGTTTGAAAATTTTGTATTAAATGCTCTTTGTTTCACTGGCAATATAGACTTCTTTACACTTCAGTAGGATTCTCTGCATGAGAAAGTACTTGTCAACCTGAGCAAGGTTTGTAGAATTGGGCCCAGAGTGAATTAGATCATTTACCCTGATAATCATTCTAGAAAGGTGGCACTTTTCCACAAAGGGATTCAAAAGATGTACCATCCATTCAAATTTTATCCACACAATACAATGTAAGATATTTGTCTGTTGTTCCAATTCACAGAAATAAGAATAAGGCTGACATCTTGTTAGTACGATCATACATGCATGCATTCACAAATGCCTTACAAGAATACTGTGATAAGAAAAATTCTTCAGAATACCAATTTTTGTTTGTGCATTTCTTTTTGTAAATTTAGCAACAATTCTGGTAAAGGTAGTAGTAAGCAGCTATAGAATCTACTGTTTGCTACAGGATTCCAGAAAACCTGAGAACAGCTTACCACTTATGTGTATATTTGTAAACTGTATTAATTACATGGCCTAATGGACTGAATCCAATTTGTTTTTACAAAGTTTTGCTTTTTATTAGTTTGGGCTATGGCCTTTTATAACAAAGGTATGTCTTATAACTAATGTAATTGAGATCATGATTAACAAGTAGTAAAAACAAATCAGATATTACTCCAGGGCCATCTATTCTTTTCATATACATGGCCTGTTAAGAAAGGAATTTAGTTAGTGTATATGAAACAAATTTTTCTACACAGGCAACTGCTGTTACTCTGTTTCTTGAGCTTTCTCAGTGCATAATGGGGGAAGAAACACTGCTTTATTCTTCCAAGTTCATGCTTACTGTTACCTTTCAGACATTTCACAGCTCTGCCTCTCCCATTCTTTCTGCTTTTGTCTCTTAGGGAGATGGAAGGTGTAATTTCCAGCTGGAGAAGGCAGTAGTAGTCTCACATGGGATCATTCTTGGGATGGCTAGTTTGTCCCATTGCTTTCGCTGTCATGGCTACACTGCTATTTTTAGCATACTATATAAGTGCTAGCATGGGTATGTCTACTGTAGCTGGAAATTAGTCCTTCCTGCTCCAGTGTAGAACTACCCTTTGTATTTCATCCTTTCCCTGCTACTCCACTAATAATGCTAGCCTTGTCTGCTTCTCCCAAAACCATCCTTCCATGTTGCCTTTACATGTGAAACGTCCTCCCCTGAACTCAGCTGTAAAGGTCATTACCATCTCCTCCTTCAAATCACTCCTCAAGACCCAATCTTTTAATGATACCTATGAGAAATTAGCCATCCAAGTAAGGGACAGGCTGAGAGGCAGTTGGTAGTCCCAGGTAGACGATATGCATTTATTTTACAATTTTACACATATTTTTAATATGATATATATATTCCAGCTACAGTACATATACAGAGAGAGAGAGAAAGTGCATATTTAAACATACATGTATTCACTCTACCTCATCCTTTGTAGTTTGTTTGTAAACTGTAAGCTCGTCAGAGCATAGGCCAATTCCCCTATATGCTTTTGCAGTGCCTAAGGCAACTGGAACCTGATCCTGCTTGAGCCATGGAGTACTACAACAAAAATAAAATATTCTGAAATTGCTTTTGCTTTAGGTAAAAACCCTTTTCTCTAGCTCCAGTCATTATATTGGGGGAGGGGGGGGTTCAATTTACACATCTGATATTTGTTAACATTTTAATATATTTTAAAAACTCTTAAAATCTCTTTAAATGGCAAATGCCACATAAGATTCCACAAGTATAGAGCCATTTTACTATCTTCAGTACAAAAGGTACTACATTCCCCAAAACACACACAGACAGAACAAAGGTGTTATTACATGGCCTATAGGGTCAACCCTTCTAGCCTGAGCAGTTTGAAAAATGTAGCTTTTAGAGTCTACAGTGATAAAAGTGTTTGCTTATTTTAAAAAAACTTTTCAAGGAGAAAAGTTCATCTGCAAAAAATTTTGGGTCTGTGGATATGGAGTGGTGGAAATTGTAGTGTCACATGGTAACCATATGGCCCTCATTAAAGCCATCCATTGACAGGGTGCTGTAATCATGGTCTGCCCATTAAAACTACTTTAGGCAATGATAAATAACCTATTCTATGCTGAAAGTTTGATGACAATGATATTGAGGTCCAGAATAATAATACCTGATGTACTATTGACGCTGTGTAATATTACACACTAATATTTATCACAATTTTGATAAACTGCTTGAAGCATTTTTTTAAACCTATACTTCTGTAGCTTATATAAGGAACTAGGTATGAACAGGATTTATTACATCATGGAAATCGTATGTTTGTATTTCACCACATCCATAGTTGACAATATTTGGGACTGTTTTTTAATCACTAACCAAGCTGCTTCTTCCCAAAAGGATGAATTTTGAGGACACTTTCCTTTTTTTTTGAAAGCTTCAATTAGCTAAAGGGTAATTGGGAAAACGGTGGCAAATGACAGAGGATAATTTCGTATTACATTGTCATGTATTAATGGTAGAAGAGGGTTATTAGAAAGGTTATTCATCTGACTATCCTGAATATCAAAAATAAAGTCAACATGGCTATATGTTATGAAGAGCTATGACTCTTGCTAGAGTCAGCACAGAAGCATTTAAAGACACTAATTCTGATACAAAAAATGGATAATGCTATGTCTTTAAGAATGAATAATAAATAAATATATTAATGGAAATGTACAACCTGCCCCTTCAAGAATATTTACAGATTATAACAACTGGAAACTGATTTACCTAACGTCCAGACTAGATTTCCCTAATATCCTACCTGCCAAGGAAATCTTATCCAGCCTGTTCAGATACACTCAGGGTACAATTTACAAATGGGAAGTGATGAGTCCAAAAGGGCTGATCCTGCAGCACAGCTACTATCCTTCTAAAGAGTCAGAGTATCTAGACTACAAGTGGTTATTGAATTAATTTTAAAAAGTTTAAAGTACAAAAATTCTTCAGGTCACCATTAACTGGATGTCTGGCAAAGGAAAGATCACGTCCAGTATTCAGTATCTATGGAAGTACAAAGAGGTCAAAAAGGGCATACTACACTAGAACATTCTGCAAATATGAAGCAAGGTTCAGACATTATTTTCAGTTTTGTTACAAGCTTCCCTTTATGGCCAGACTGCAATTCTGGTATTAAAAATGCATAACAATAAAACATACAACCATTCCCTTATTGCTAGTATTTATGCAAAACCATTAAAACCATTCAAAATATTAATATCTTGTCCTATCTAGCACTAAACATTGTGCAGCAGATGACAACAGTGCTCTGCTTTTTACAATGGAAGATATTTTTGCCCACATTTCACAGTGACCAACTGTATGTAGTTACACAACAAAGCTCTCTGTTTCCCCAGTGTCACAGAAATAGAACCCCCTTGGTTAAGTCTCTCTTCAAGATCTACTAAAGTACATAAGCAATTTTCAAATTTGTAAAATATAGACCTAAAATATCAATTTAGAAAGTCAGACATGTATCTTGAATTGCTGTTCTTCCATTTTTATCAATTAATACATTTTTAATAATCCTAATATTTCCTAAGTTTCCTAAATAGGTTATCAGTAGTGACAATGTCATGATCTTTTATGTAATATGGAACACAAAACATGGGATCTTAATATATAATCAAAAGTGCAGCAAGTGTTTACACACTGTTTTCATTTACTTATAAGATACTCCAGTGATCATTGTACCTGAATACCCCGTTTAAAAGATACAGGGCTAAGTTAGGAAAATCAGAGTACTTATGTTACCAAAAGTAAGCAAACAATATGGCAAGTATTTTTTTTATTTAAGTTTCAATTTGGAATGTTATGCAACTTTAATACTGACCATATTGTCAACCATTCCACAGGATAATGATTATGCTGTATCAGTGTATAGTCAGAGACTCCAAAGGGTTAAAAGTAGTATATTCAAGAAAAAATACATGCATTTTTAATTTGCAAAATTTTAAAGGCCATCATGGAGCAGTATCATGGCTAGATCTATTAACACACACTATTTATTTTAGGAACACCTCAGTGCTCCACTAGGTAGATATAAATAATGGAATTACGACATGGCTTCCATATTTTTTTCAGCTAAAAGAACAAGAAGTTCAGTTTAAGGGTTAAAGTTCAATTCAGAAGCTTTACTAATTGGTATTGTACAAGAAGTAAACTGGTTTAGTGCTGATAAAAAGGGGAGAAACCTTTGGCTTTATTTCAGCTATAGTTAAAGTCATGACTTAAAGCCAAATTCTGCCTTCAGATTTATGCACTTAACTCTCACGGAACCCAAGTACTGTTGCACCCATGAGAGCAGAATTTGGATCATAAGTGTTAAGACAGTCACAAGAAAATTACTGAATGGTTTCTGAACTGTATTCTCAGCTTGGACAAGGTAAGTTAGATGATTCCACTGGTATCTTTCTATTTTCCAAGCTACAGTAAAGAGCAATCTCTGATCTAGCAGACTTAAATTACTGCTGCTGTCAGGAAAAAATATTGATTTTTCAAACCCCCCTCGATCACAAAGGATCATTTAAGGAAAATTGAACTTTTCAGTATCTATGTTCAAGTCTGTGCCCTTTGTCTGAATCCAGCTGTAATTCAATGGATTCAGCTTTTTTACAAGATATCTTTCCTAACCGATGAAGCATTTAAGCTTTTGTAATTCAAACAGAGGAATGGAACTGGACTATATTGATATCAGTCATTGATGGTCTCCTAGAGAGGTACAAGGGTAAGGTGTCAAAGCTGGTTATATTCATTCTATCAACAGCTTTTGATACCTTTGGTCCAACAAGCAGTACAATAGAGTCTTGTGGGAATGGATGGAATGGTTGTTTGGTAAGTAGCCTTGCACCTTCCTCTCTCCATTAAAGCATAGAGTGGACACTCATCCTACACAAAGGCCCCAGTCCATGAGGTCCCACAGGGTTTTCACTCTTCCTATTTAATGTTTATGTGAAATCACACGAAGAGACCATGCAATGTTTTGGGCTGTTGGCTCATCATCAATATGCTGATGATACTCATCTCTATAAGAACATACTGGGCCTGACCAAAGGTCCATCTAGCCAAGTATTCTGTCTTCCAACAGTGGCCAATGCCAGATGCTTCAGAGGGAATGAACAGAAAAGGTAATCAACAAGTGATCCATCCCCAGTCACACATTCACAGCTGGCAAACAGAGGCTAGGAACACCATCCCTACCCATCCTGGCTAATAGCCATTAATGGACCTATCCTCCATAAATTTATCTAGTTCTTTTTTGAACCATTACAGTCTTGGCTTTCATAACATCCTCTGGCAAAGAGCTCCACAGGTTGACTGTGCATTGTGTGAAGAAATACTTCCTTTTGTTTGTTTTAAACCTGCTCTCTATCTATGCCTCCTTTTCATCAAACCCACATTCTGCAGTCTCACTACTTACTCTTCAAGTGTCTGACAGAGGGAGGGAGTTGGATGAAAACTGACTGAAACTAGATATGATGAAAATAATACATTCAGAAGGTTGGAAAGAGGAAGTGGTGGTACTATGTAATGAAGGTGTATCCCCAACTTTCTCCAAAACAGTTTGCAGCCTTGTGGGCATATTGGATCCATTTCTGTTCCTGGCTTCCCACATATAAGCAATGACTCATTGTGCCTTTTACCATTCACAGCCAGCCAAGAGCTTGTGGTTACTCCTTCCAAATGCTGACTTTGCCATAGTTATCCATAGCTTTGCTGCCATTAGTTTTGACTGCTGCAATGTGCACTGCCTAACCCTACCAATAAAGTTTCTGTCAGAACAAGCAGAAATCCTCCTTAGAGCTGAAAACAGTTACCAGTTGTTCTGGCTCCACCATCAATTGCTTGGGTCTCGGGGCTGAGCCCTTTATAATGGATCAAAGTACTAGAAGAAGGAGGATTCTACTCCAGAGCGAGTACTGCTTACCACTGGGCTCAACTGCACCTCCAGAGAGAGAGAGCATGTGCAGAGACATTAATACCTTTGAAATAGGCCCAGTAAAAGGGCTACTGTTGGGGTTTATCTGTGCTAGAGAAATTAACCAACTTTTTTTTGCATATATTCTAATATCAGTTCAGACTTGCTTTTCAGCAGGTTTAATTAAAATGCTGGGGCTCATCTAAACTCCAGTGCCCACCCCTTTTTCACATAAGTGTTAAAACAGTGGGGTTTATTTATTTTTTATTTTATATTATTTATTTATTTATTATTATAAATTTGTCCCATGTAGACACAGCCTTATAAGAAGATAGGAGGAGTGAAAGTGTTTTCAAAGTGAAGGGCTCTGGACTGCTTTGACTCTGCAATTTGTCTCCTTAGCTGATTTAGCAGACCCCTATTCTGTCAACTTCTTGGAATGTTTCAACACTGCTGTACTCAGTTTAAGGAGGCGGGATTGGAGGGTGGATTCTCTTGATTGGTGGAAGGACATTTTCAGTTTGACATTGTTTCATTTTAGTCTCACAATAGACTCATTTAATAAATTGGTCAGTGGATAAATCCACTTAAGAGGTTCCAGCTACAGATGCCGAACAGAGCTGCCAGCATCCTAAGTGTGTGTTCATGACGATCCACATAACACTTGTTCTCAGGCCCATACATGGGGGCATGTTTTGCATCTAGCTGTAGTTCAAGGGGTTCCAGTATTTCCTGTGACATGAAAAGACATGAAGTAGCTTACTCCTCCCAAAGCCAAGGATGACAAGGAGGAAATTGTGACTCAGAGGTGCGTCTCTAGGCCCCACAGTGTCTCCCAGGTCTACTACTGGGAATGTATCAAAGTGCCAATATAGCCCATTGTCTATTTGTGTTAACCTCTCACCTTCCCCTGCTTTCTCACCTGATCTACTTTGTTTTTGTCATCACTCACTGAGTTCAATGGGAGCACTGCACTGATGTGCATAGAGATACTCAGACACCATAGTGTTTGCAGAATTGGGGCCTATTACATAGCAAGTGATGACAACAGGCACTAACGGGCAGGTGAGAGAGAAAGGGAAGTGTCCACAGTGATCCAACTGTCTAATTACAGACAGCCCTCAGGCTCCTGGCAAGTAATCAGCACAGCTCTCAGTGTTGCCAACCTTGGACACACTTCCCTTTTTTCCCTTTTTCTACTTCTCCTTTTCCTCTTCCCTCCATCCTCTCCCTCTCACCCCTATCCTTAAGCTTTCATTCAGCTAAGTATTGATGGCTTTGATCATATTATGACTGTAGAAAATTTCCCCATCACCTTCTGTTCTCCCCTCCTATTCCCCTTGTGCCTTTTCCCCAGCCTCTTTCGCTTTGATCCCTCTTACCCACTGTTTGAACATTTAGGGCTGGCTCTCTTGTCATGACACCATGAGATTAGAGAATGCCTGATAACTCTATAGATGGGAAAGTCAGATACCCCTCTATTGAAAAACATCTTCCTGTTCCATGGAATGAGGGCAAGAATCTTTACTTTCTTTTTATCAACATTATCTTATTTAATGAGTTCTGTTGGTGATCAAATTTTTGAGGATGTGGAATCAAAGAAAACTGAAGCCACTGATTCCAAGCCTTAAATATATAGTGAATAGTCTGCAGTTTTTCCTCTATCATATTTCTGGAAAGTGTTGAAGCACCCATATTTCCATCTGTCCAGTTTAATCATTTATTTCTGCTTTCCTAAAATTAGAACTAACATGGACATCCAATGAAGCACTTGCAAAAGATCAGCAAGCTCAACACCTACACAATAACTACTGAAGGTCTGATCCTCCTGTTGTCTCTGTGCTGTGGACTCCTGTACCCATGTCAAGCCACACTGAGGTCTACCCTGGATTGAAGTGAGTGTCTCAGACAGAGATCTCTGTAGGAAAACCCCTGGAACAGCCAAGCTTAGGGGAAAAGTTTATGTAGAGATTTACATTTTTATTGTTCAGTGGGTTAGAAATAAAATCAGACCTCAGGACGGGGGGCATATTTCAGGGCTAAATACAGCTGCTACTCTGAAGTCAATGGAGGTATTGCCACTGGCTTCAAAGGAGAAGGAATGATGGATCCAGCAAATGTAGATTCTGTTCACAGCAAGGTGGGAACTTCACTCACTCTCTCACCTGTCTATTGTGCAGGGATTTACTGTGCTAGCCAGACCAGTGTACTTCAACAGAAAATAACCTTGTTTGGGTCAAACTCAATGAAAATGGTACTTAATCCTTTCTCAAAGAGACTCTTCACCCATTTTGCTCAATGCAGCAGTGTTGAAGTTCACATCTGGAAGGGCAACACATAGAATCATAGAAGATTAGGGTTGGAAGGGACCTCAGGAGGTCACCTAGTCCAACCCCCTGCTCAAAGCAGGACCAACACCGACTAAGTCATCCCAGCCAGGGCTTTGTCAAGCTGAGCCTTAGAAATCTCTAAGGATGGAGATTCCACCACCTCACTGGGTAACCCATTCCAGTGCTTCACCACCCTCCTAGTGAAAAAGTTTCTCCTAATATCCAACCTAGACCTCCCCCATGGGAGCTTGACCCCATTGCTCCTTGTTCTGTCATCTGCCACCACTGAGAACAGCCTAGCTCCATCCTCTTTGGAACCCCCCTTCAGGTAATTGAAGGCTGGTAACAAATCCCCCCTCACTCTTACCTTTGACAGACTAAATAAGCCCAGTTCCCTTAGACTCTCCTCATATGTCATGTGCCCCAGCCCCCTAATCTTTTTAATTTCCCTCCGCTGGACTCTCTCCAATTTGTCCACATCCTTTCTCTGG
Source organism: Lepidochelys olivacea (assembly GCF_965140295.1). NCBI lineage: Eukaryota > Metazoa > Chordata > Testudines > Cheloniidae > Lepidochelys > Lepidochelys olivacea. Next base: position 35,597,449 of record NC_140421.1, read on the forward strand.
GGAGGGGCAAAAACTGGACACAATATTACAGATGTGGCCTCACCAGTGCCGAGTAGAGGAGACTAATCATTTCCCTTGATCTGCTGGCAATGCTCCTACAAATGCAGCCTAATATGCCGTTAGCCTTCTTGGCAACAAGGTCATACTGTTGACTCATATCCAACTTCTCGTCCACTGTAATCCCCAGGTCCTTTTCTGCAGAACTGTTGCTTAGCCATTCAGTCCCTAGTCTGTAGCAGTGCATGGGATTCTTCCATCCTAAGTGCAGGACTTTGCACTTGTCCTGGTTGAGCCTCATCAGATTTCTTTTGGCCCAATCCCCCAATTTGTCTAGGTCACTCTGGACACCCTATCCCTAACCCCCAGTGTATCTACCTCTTCCCCCAGCTTAGTGTCATCTGCAAACTTGCTGAGGTGCAATCCATTCCATCATCCAGATAATTAATGAAGGTGTTGAACAAAATCAGCCCCAGAACCGATCCCTGGGGCACTCCGCTTGATACTGCCTGCCAACTAGACATCAAGCCGTTGATCACTATCCATTGAACCCGACAATCTATCCAGCTTTCTATCCACCTTATAGCCCATTCATCCAATCCATACTTTTTTAACTTGCTGGCAAGAATACTGTGGGAGAAATTATCAAAAGCTTTGCTGAAGTCAAGATATATCATGTCCACTACTTTCCCCATATGCACAGAGCCAGTTATCTCATCATAGAAGGCAATCAGGTGGTCAGGCATGACTTGCCCTTGGTGAATCCATGTTGACTGTTCCTGATTACCTTCCTCTCCTCCAAGTGATTCAAAATGGATTCCTTGAGTACCTGCTGCATGATTTTTCCAGGGACTGAGGTGAGGCTGACTGGTCTGTAGTTCCCCGAATTCTCCTTCTTCCCTTTCTAAAGATAGACACTACATTTTTCCAATTGTCCAGGACCTCCACCAATCACCACAAGTTTTCAAAGATAATGGCCAATGCTTCTGCAATCACATCAGCCAACTCTCTCAGCACCCTTGGATGCATTAGATCTGGACCCATGGACTTGTGCATGTCCAGCTTTTATAAATAGTCCTTTAACCTGTTCTTTAACCACTGAGAGCTGCTCACCTCCTCTCCATACTGTGCTGTCCAGTGCAGCTGTCTAGGAGCTGGCCTTGTCTGTGAAGACCAAGGCAAAAAAAGCATTGCATTCTTCAGCTTTTTCCACATCTGTCACTAGGTTGTCTCCTCAATTCATTAAGGGTCCCACACTTTTCCATACCTTCTTCTTGTTGCTAACATACCCGTAGAAACCCTTCTTGTTACTCTCACATCCCTTGCTAGCTGCAACTCCAGGTGTGATTTGGCCTTCCTGATTACACCAATGCATGCTCGAGCAATATTTTTATACTCCTCCCAAGTCATCTGTCCAAGTTTCCATTTCTTGTAAGCTTCCTTTTTATGTTTAAGCTCACCAAAGATTTCTCTGTTAAGCCAAGTTGGTTACCTGCCATATTTTCTATTCTTTCTGCACATCAAGATGGTTTGTTCCTGTGCTCTCAATAAGGCTTCTTTAAAATACAGCCAGCTCTCCTGAACTCCTTTCCCCCTCATATTAGCCTCCCAGGGGATCCTGCCCATCAGTTTCCTGAGGGAGTCAAAGTCTGCTTTTCTGAAGTCCAGGGTCCATAATCTGCTGCTCTCCTTTCTTCCTTTTGTCAGGATCCTGAACTTGACCATCTCATGGTCACTGCTGTCCAGGTTGCCACCCACTTGTACTTCCCCTACCAATTCTTCCCTGTTTGTGAGCAGCAGGTCAATAGGAGCACAGCCCCTAGTTGGTTTCTTCAGCACTTTCACCAGGAGTTGCCCCCAACACTCTCCAAAAACTTCCTAAATTGTCTGTGCACCGCTGTATTGTTTTCCCAGCAGATGTCAGGGTGATTGAAGTCCCCCATGAGAAACAGGGCCTGTGATCTGGAAACTTCTATTAATTGTCCAAAGAAAGTCTTGTCTACCTCCTCCTCCTGGTCTGGTGGTCCATAGCAGATGCCCACCACGACATCATCCTTGTTGCTTTCGCCTCTAAATTTAACCCAAAGATTCTCAACAGGCTCTCAACACATGTCCCATAGCATGTCTATTGTATTTGAGATTAAAACATGTGGTGACATTGGGCATTTCTGAGACTTTAACTGGTCTTACATGGCTGGAAATTGATATAACTTGTGGGAACCCACAGCTATAAATATGAAAAAGAACTTGCTGTTTAAACCCTTTTCAAATTTTCTTTCCTAAACTTCTTTTTCCATTGCTAACCTAGCATCAAAGCAGGATGGGAAATCTCTTACTATATCTAGTATCACATACTGCGTCATGGGACTCCAAGGCATTGTTCTCAGCTAGCCGTACTATGCAGTGTTTCTTTGTGATTTGATCACATTTATAATGTGAAAGTAGAAAAACGTTCAGACCAGTAACATATATACCGATGCTTTAATAAGGCCAATTTCACAAAGCTGAAACAGTTATCAGCCAAATCAGTTGGGAGGAAAATTTAATCAGGAAAATGGGAATGGTAATTGGGAATCATTTAAGAACACCTTACTAGTTACCCCAAAAACCACAATCCCAGAATTTAGGAAGAAGCCTGTGCTGGTTAAAATAACAACTTGGTTTAGAGGGGAAGTGAAGGCAGCTATTAAAAATAAGAACAACAAATGGAAGAAAGGGTAAGCTGATAGTAAGGAATATAAATCAGAAATCTTAAATTGTATAAAATTGATAAAGGAAGCACAAGGAAAAACAAAAAGAACTCTCTGGCCAACAGACTTAAAGACAATAAGAAGGAGTTTTTAAAATCTATTAGGAGCAAAAGAACCCTGACAATGGTATTGGTCCATTACTAGATGGAAATTGTTGAATTAACAATAATAACGCAGAAAAGGCAGACATGTTCAATAAATATTTCCGTTCTGGGGAAAAAAACAGATGATATAGTCTCATTATATGGTGATGATAACACTCTTTCCATTCCACTAGTATCGTTGGAGGATATTAAACAGAAGCTTCTGAAATTAGATATTTTAAATCAGCAGGTCCATATAACTCTCATCCAAGAGTTTTAAAAGAGCTGGCTGCGGAGCTCACTGGACCATTAATGTTGATGTTCCATAAGTCTTGAAGCACAAGGGAAGTTCCATAAAACTGGAAGAAAGAAAATGTGTCAATTTTTAAAAAAGAGAAAATAGGTAATTATAGGCCTGTCAGCATGCCATCAATCCCAGGGAATACCTTACAGGGTAATCAGATTCAAAACATAGAGAATCCCTCTAGGCAAAACCATAAGTTACAAAAAGACTCAAAAACAGGAATATACATTCCATCCAGCACAGCTTATTTTACCAGCCATTAAACAAAAGGAAATCTAATGCATGTTCTAGCTAGATTACTTACTAATTTAACAGGAGTTGTAAGGTTGCATTCCTGGTCTGTTCCCGGCAAAAACATCACACAGACAGACGAACCCTTTGTTCCCCCCACCCCATCCAGATTTGAAAGTATCTTGTCCCCTCATTGGTCATTTTGGGTCAGGTGTCAGCGAGGTTATCTTAGCTTCTTAACCCTTTACAGGTGAAAGGGTTTTGCCTCTGGCCAGGAGGGATTTTATAGCACTGTATACAGAAAGGTGGTTACCCTTCCCTTTATATTTATGATAAGAGCGATTTGGATCACTTGGTAAACTGGGATCAATCAAACAATATGTGTTTTAATACAGCTAAATGTAAAGGTATACATCTAGAAACAAAGACTGTAGGCTATACTTGCAGGATGGGGGCTTCATCCTGTGAAGCACTGAATCTGAAAATAATTTGGGGGTCATAGAGGATAATCAGCCGAATATGAGTTTCTAATATGACACACTAGCCAAAAGAGCTAATGTGATCCTGGGATGCATAAACAGGAGAATCTTGGGTAGGCATAGAGAGGTTATTTTACCACTACATTTGGCACTGGTGTGATCTCTGCTAGAATACTGTGTCTTTCAGCTTGGAAAAGAGGAGACTAAGGGGGGATATGATAGAAGTATATAAAATCATGAGTGGTGTGGAGAAAGTGAATAAGGAAAAGTTATTTACTTGTTCCCATAATATAAGAACTAGGGGCCACCAAATGAAATTAATGGGCAGCAGGTTTAAAAGAAATAAAAAGAAGTTCTTCTTTACACAGTGCAGTGTCCACCTGTGGAACTCCTTGCCTGAGGAGGTTGTGAAGGCTAGGACTATAACAGGGTTTAAAAGAGAACTAGATAAATTCATGGAGGTTTTGTCCATTAATGGCTATTAGCCTGGATCGGTAAGAAATGGTGTCCCTTGCCTCTGTTTGTCAGAGGGTGGAGACGGATGTCAGGAGAGAGATCACTTGATGATTACCTGTTAGATTCACTCCCTCTTGGGCACCTGGCATTGGCCACTGTCAGCAGACAGGATAGTGGGCTGGATGGACCTTTGGTCTGACACAGTATGGCCATTCTTATGTTCTTATGTCCATTTCTTGTGCCCACAATCCAAGAAGGATGTTTATAAAGTGGAGAGGGTTGAGAGAAAAATAATGAGAATGGCTGAAGGATCTGAAAATATGCCTTATAATGATAAACTACGTAAATTGAGCTCTTTGCGTCTAACAATAGGTTAAGTGGTGACTTGATTGCAGTCTATGAGTATCGCAAATAGACATATTTAATAATGGGCTCTCAATATTTATTATTCAAAAACAAAATCTCATGATTTTTAAGTCAATCTCAGGACTGGTTGGGGCCTGACTCATGGATTTTGAATGTGTGGGACTGGCAATACAGCAAACCAAGAATTAAAATGAATAAATAAAAACAAACTAAGTTAGATATTCTTTTTACCAGTAACAATAACTTTAGAAGTTCCCAAATGGAAACATATAGGGTCAGTTTGCAAATAACCAGTCAGGTTTAGATATTACTTTCAGTTCAGTTGCTAGTCTCCTTTTATGAGCAGACTAAGTCCTGGTATTATTAAAAATGCATAGCAATATCACATAAAAACAGTTCCTTAATGCTAGCATTTATGCAAAACTACTTAAACCATTCAAAATATTAATCTCCTTTCCCAGCTAGCAATTAATGCTGTGCAGTTGACAATATGCACCACTTCATACACTAGAAAATATCATTGTCCACATTGACCTACTGTACTTAATTACACAACAAAGCGCTCTGTTTCTCCAGAGTCACAGAAATATAGTATATAATATAGTATAACTGCTTAGGTAAGCTTAATTAGGCTCCAGTGCCTTCCTACTTTGAATAATTCCAATCCTTTATGCTAATTCAGAAAACTTGAAGCTCATGGCTCTGGTAAACAGCTACACATTTACCTTCCGCTTGGGAGGGCCACTTTGAAGAAAATACTATAATCCAAATTCTCAACCAAATTTGAACAGAATCCTTTTGTTGAGATCTGAACATCTTTTGTTAGATACAGCTCCCTCTTTCCCACCTGGTCCCTGCTGTGATAGGTCAATTTAGTTGCATGGCTGCAAGGGGAATGGCCTGGTATCTGACTTTATGCTCTTTCAGGAGCAGCTGGGAGACTTAAGTTCACCTCCTTTCTCTTAAAGGAGTATCTCCATCAAGCAGAATCTCCACCTAGTCATTTTGACCTCCCCCAATGGTCTGGTTACCATCTATTCATCATCCTTTCCCTCTCTTGTGTTTCTTTCCAATTCAATTCAATTGTCCTCTGGTGCAATTCATAGAACCTAGATATTGCCTCTTATCAGCATTGCTTTATCAAGATCGAGTCTCTTTTCTCATGTACCTCCCTGCCAGACCAGTGTATGGTGTTCTTGTTGCACCCACTGCTCACTTTTGACTTCTGAATGATATTTCTACTGGGCTGAGTGCAGAGTGATGGCAGATGATTATAGCTGGTTGACATTTCTCAATATTGATGAAAATAGCAAGAATATTTCAAGACACAAGGTGGGTGAGGTAATATCTTTTACTGGAATGAACTCACACAGAAAAATGATAAAAGACAAAACACTCTATCACCTGTGGGCAAACACTTCTCAGAAAACGATAACTCCATATCTGACCTCTCAGTCCTTGTCCTCAAAGGAAACCTGGGAGCTTAAATTCATAACTTTGCTAGACACTAAAAATCATGGTCTTAATACAGACACTGGATGTATGGCTTATTACAACAATCTATAACCCACTACTCCTTCCCTTTTTTGTCCTATGATTGCAGAGATGTTAACAGCCCACTTCTCCTTGAATAGTCTCTTAGAATGTGTGTTAACTACTTATTCTAAACAAACTTTTGCACCTCGTTTTTAGCTGTGACACTCTGAGGGCACATCTACACTACAAATTTGCACTGGTGCAGCTGTACTGATACAGCTGCACTCTGTAGTGTGTCTGGTGAAGACAGTCTAGGCCAATGTGAAAGCGCTGTCCCGTCGGCTTAATAATTCCACTTCCATGAGAGATGGCAGTTATGTTGGCAGGAGAAGCTCTCCCGCTGACATAGCACTATCTACACGGTATAACTACGTTGTTCAGGGGTGCGGATTTTTCACCCCCCTGGGCAAGGTAATTATACCAAAGTAAGTAGTGTATACCGAGCCTGAGTACCTTTCCCAGACTTGAAGAAGAGCTCTTATTCACCAACAGAATTTGGTCCACAACTTCACCCCTCTTGGACCACTGCAAACAAGAATATTTCAACACATTTTTTTAGTAAAAATATTTTGCAATTTTTTGTCCAGCTGTAAAAGTGACTGTGACTCCAGATATGACTTCAACAGACTCCAGACATTTGAATAGGAAACATCAGTTTCCAATATGTGTTCAAATAAAACTTCAGGTTTTGAATCTCTGGAAGATGATCCATCCCTTCTTTCCTCACAAACTATTTTCCTGGTGGAACTATTTGTGGGCAGTCTCCATTAGGGGGTTCATAATCTAGCCCTTAATGTTTCCATTAATATTTAAAAGTCAGATTCATAGTCAAACTGAACAGTATCTTACTCCAGGAATATCACTGAAGTCAAGAGGAATTCATGCATTAGGCTACTACTCAATGTATTAAGGTGCCACTATTATGTAAGTATGTATCATGTATTACGGAACTATTTAATGTGAGTAAAGGTTATGGTATCCCAGTCTGGATCCCAGCAGAGCCTGATCCTGCTGCCTTTTCTCATATTGAATAGTACCTTAATTCTATGATAAGTCCCACTGAAATCAACTGGAGTACTCCTTTATTGAAATCTGAGGAAACACTTGATGGAAGAACGTATTTCTCAACATGAGTAATGGTGGCAGAATAGGTCCTATGGGAATTGCAGAGCTAAAGAATGGCACATTCAGTCAAAGTACTCCCTTTTCCGTTCCATGCCTTAAAGCGATGTCTTAAACCTGAAAACTAGACCAATTTTTAAAAATGAATTATAAGTAGCTTCAGATACTGCACCTGTCCCATGATCCCTCTGCCAATTTGGGGAGTTTTTAAAGTGTTTTTCTCTCTTCTGTTTCTGTTTGAAAGACCCACACAGACAAGGGAAACTGAATATATTCAAAATGTTATCAAATGTGTCATGTAAACAAATTGAAAAAACAAAGAAAAAAACTATGTCTCTGATTATTTTTGATTATGGTAATCTTAGTGGTTAACTCTAACAATAGTAGGCAAAAAATTATCAGATTTTTTTTTAATCCCATTTGTTTGGAGACTTGATGTATCTTTCTACAATTGTGCCAGCAAAGGAAAAGCAGTTTAAGGCAACTGTGCACACTTTTTGGGTGGCAAAAGGGACTGCCAGATTTAGAAGTTAATACCCTCTGTTTATGAGAAGGCCAGAAACAAATAATATCGGAATAGTTTCAATTACAATATTCTGCAAATTTCTCACCTAACAAAATAATCTCAGGCATATGAGGAGGAAAAACACCATTCCATGAGCCATTCTAACCCTAGTTATGCTGCATTTATTGGTGTGTATCTGTGGCTTGTTTGGGAATTTGTATTTGAATTAGCTTGCTTGCTCATTTCCACTTGAACCAAGTTCTGCTGTTCGGTTTCTGTATATACATGGGGGTTGCTATGTGGGATGAGCAGTGGGAAAAGAAATGGATAACCTCCAAATTGTACTAGTTAAATGATCAAATTTGTCAGTGATAGTTTAATACTAGTCTTGGCTTTAAGGCCACATCCTGCCCTGTTCCCACCAATTCTTTCGTGCCTTGGACCGTAACTCTGATCATTCATATATTCTTTAAAAAATGCATTTAATCCATTGTCATACAATATTTGGTTTCCATGGTAAAAATGAAGCAGAAATTAAACCCCTGCCAGGTAGAATTAAGTAGGTTGCATCTAACCACTAGGAAGGGATACTAGGTAAGTTAGTCACATTGGATTTTAGCAATGTTTGTGCACCTAGACCTTAGCTCAGCAAAGTACTTAAGCACATAGGTAACTTTAAGGATATGAGTAGTCCAAATGACTTCAATAGAATGACTCATATGCTTAAGGTTAGGCATGTTTTTCAGTATTTCGCTGGATAGGGGCCTTAAAAAGCAAAACTGGGTTACATTTTTAAAAGGATCCCCAATCTAACACCTAATTTTGTATCTTATAATTTTGTGTCTGCAATCCACTGTGGGAGGAGCATTGCAGGCATAGCTGATAGAAGCTAAACTTCTAACTACCTCATTAGCAAGCACAATTAGGTAAGGAGATGTGTAAATTTTGTTGCCATGAGTGCAAAGTCATGAGTATAAATTAAAGGCAGTTTTCAAACATCCGGCCTTTAAAATCTAAGGTAACTGTATCCGCAAAAAGAAAAGGAGTACTTGTGGTACCTTAGAGACTAACAGATTTATTTGAGCATAAGCTTTCGTGAGCTACAGCTCACTTCATCAGTTTTTCCACTGAATGCATCCGATGAAGTGAGCTGTACCTCACGAAAGCTTATGCTCAAATAAATTTGTTAGTCTCTAAGGTGCCACAAGTATTCCTTTTCTTTTTGTTCAACCTTTGTCATCACGAAGATGCTGAACATGTTACTGCTGAAAACTAGATTGGTAACTATTCCCAATATAAAATAATTTATTTCACATTAGAAGTCAAATTAGAAAACAAATACTACACATTTTGCTTAAAAATATTATTTATGTGGAATTTGGAGGAGCTCAAGTTACAACTGCTATTTTCAAATACTTCAGCCAATACCTTTTATCAGCAGGAGTGACATGCAGTACTGATGTAGAAAATCTTCCAGTTCAGATTGGACAAGATAACTTTGAAGGTTGCTAGTTCAAAGTACTTCTCTCTTTTTCTCTTTCTTTTTTCTCTCTGTTTCATACTCATTGGGACTCTGGCAAAAGTTCAGATGTTCATCTAGAAAAGCTTACCAATTTTTATTTCTCTATAAACCCACCTACTCTGCTGCCTATATTTTTATTAAACACAAACTATTCCCTACAACTCTCACCTCTCACCAGGAGCAAAATAGCCCATAGTATAACTCCTCCACAATGGAATAATTTAAAATCATGACTTATTCCATGGTCTATGCTACGGGAACTGTACATTATATTCTGTTATTTCTTCTACCCTTGACACAGAAATCAGGAGTTAAAGCTTTTAATTCCATATGATTTCACTGGGATGGTTTCCCTACACGTTATCTGTTTGTCTTAAATTTTAAGGCTATTTCATTCATGATCTGAAGTCTCTCCTCTGCCCCTCCTCCCCCAGGCTAGGTAAGAGCGCAAACAACAAGTCAGTTGTTTACCTAGGGTGTATATAATAAATAACATTTGAAAGATTCCACTCTGGCTAATGAATCTTCTGCCACAATAAATTCCCCATACAGAAACATAAGGAAACTAAATAAATCCACAGATTTACTAATCTACAATAGTGCATGTGTGCGTGTGTGTGTATTGTACATTTCCAGAGTGACATACTAGCATTTATCATCTTCAGAGTGTAGTGTTAACATATAAGGAGACCATTAAAGTCCCATCATTTAAGAATAACTGCCTCATGTGTCTACATAATGCTTCAAAGCTATTTTTGAGCCATTTAAGCTTTTTCAATTTGCACTAAATATCTACCAAGAGATTACATTTTAGAATTTAGAGCAATATTTAAAATGATATCCTCCACTCAATTTTAAATAAATTTTAGGGAAAAAAGTTTTCATGACACACAGAGCACAATTTCCCCCCTCCGTCATCCAGAGGGCAAGTGGAGGCTTTAAAGTTTAAGTCCTGTGCTGTTAACTTTTGCAGTAGGCACAACATGCAAGAAAATGAGAGCTATCACATGCTGGACACTACTGCTTACTTTAATGAGATGAAGATATATACATTACTGAATGAGACTGATGAGTTTTAAAGGCTTCCTTAGAGGAATATTGAGGGTTCTTTTTGCTACGGAATATTAAATCTAATATATAATCATAATTTATGGGCATATGGGGAAAACCCCTCTTTTGTGGGAGCTACCATATCTCCTGCCCTCTTTAGTCTGAGATGGCTGAGAGGGAAAGGGTGTTGTACAGTTACTGGGTCTCTAAAGAAGTTATTCTAATTGAGTGGGCCAGGCCTGGAGCAGGGTGCCTATAAAAGGAGTTAGGTCTCTGGGCAGGGATCATTGCTGCGTTGTAGGCAACTGGCCAGGGATAGTTTATCTACCTTCATCCACCTGATGTGGTCCCCCTGGTCTCATTGAGACAGAGTTGCCAGTCTGACACCTTGTACTTCATAGATTCCAAGGCCAGAAGGGAACACTGTAATCATCTAGTCTGACCTCATGTACAACACAGGTCACAGAACTTCCCCCAAAATAATTCCTAGAGCATATCTTTTTGAAAAACATCCGTATCTTGATTTTAAAAATTGCCAGTGAATGAGAATCTATCACAACCCTTGGTAAATTATTTGAATGGGTAATTATCCTCACTGTTAAAAAATGTTAAATAGCAGAGGGACAAGAACTTGTGTGACCCCACTGGCAAGAGACCCATTTGCCAACACTTTGGAGGTTAGAGCTAAAGCTTCAATGATATTACGATAAATTGGAGAACTGGGCAAAAGACAACAAAATGAAATTCAACAAAAACAAATGTAAAGTGCTTATATATGTAAGAAAAACCAAATGCTCACTACAGAATGGGGGATAACTGGCTTGGCAGCAGCACTGCTGAGAATGATCTGGGAATTGTGGTGGATCACAACCTCAACATGAGTCAACAGTGTGATGCTGTTGCAAAAAAAGCAAAAGCAATTTTAGGTTTCATTAATAGAGGCATAGCATGTAAGTCACAGGATGTGATCGTACCACTCTGCTCAGCACTGGTTAGGTCTCAGCTGGAGTACTGTGTTCAGTTTTGGTCACCAGTGTATAGAAACAATGTGGAGAAACTGGAAAGGATCCAGAGGCAAGTGACAAAGATGATCAAACGAATGGAATGCAAGCCATATGAGCAAAGGCTGAAGGAACTGGGTATGTTTAGTTTGGGAAAGAGGAGATTAAGGTGGGGTCATGACAGTGGTCTTCAAATACTTTAAAGGCTGCCATAAAAAGATAAAAAAAAAGTTGTTCTCTCTTGCCACAGAGGACAGGACAAGAGGCAATGGGTTCAAACTACAGCATAGCAGATTTAGATTAAATCTCAGGGAAAATTTCCTAACTGTAAGAACAGTAGGACAATGGAACAGACGCCTAGGGAGGTCATGAAAATTCCTTCAGTGGAGATTTTCAAAAGGAGGCTGGACTGCCATCTGTCTTGGACACAACAAATCCTGCATCTTGGCAGGGGGTTAGACTAGATGACCCTTGCAGTCCCCATAGAACCCTATGGTTCTATGAATCTATGATTCTATGATGATTCCCTGTTTACAACTACATTTTGAGACCTATTAGTTAGCTGGCTTTTAATCCATTTAATGTGAGCCATGTTAACTTTATATCATTCTAGTTTTTTACTCAAAATGTCTTTCAGTATTAAGTCAAACGACTTACAGAAGTCTAAGTATATTACGTCAACACTATTGCCTTCATCAATCAAACTTGTGGTCTCATCATAAAGAGATATTAAGTTAGTTTGACAGGATATATTTTCCATAAACAAATGTTGATTGCCATTAATTATATTATTCTCCTTTAACTCAAGTCCCATATCAGCAGCTCCATTATGTTGCCAGGATTGATATCAGACTGACAGGCATATACTTACCCAGTGTTATTTCATCTGACTGAATTTTTCCATCCTTCATTTCAGTGATGTAACACATCTCAGTACTTAGTACCTAGATTCTACTGGGCATGGACTATATCTTCATGTTTTGCACAGTGTCTCTGGCAACCACTATAATATAAACATTAAGTAATAAAAATCACATAGGAAGGACCTCTGCAGAAAATACGTTGTTTACACAGGCTGCTTGTCATAGATCATTTCTGTTAAATATTTACCATGGTAAAACAATTTGATGAACTTGGGAGTGGGCATTATATCATAACATATTAACTTCATAAGTAATGAAGATAATATGCCTATGAATTAAGTGGATTTTGTTGAGGGCTTAATTCCAGGCCACAGTTGTCTAAATGGTTATCTCCCAGGAACTTCCACACGGTAGCTATGGCTTAGGGGAGGTGCCATCAGAATTGGCTTTTGGCTCAATCCATGACAACTTTAAACTCAATTATTACCATTTAAAAATAGTTGCCATGGAAATGTAAAGTGGAATGTTTGACCCATTTGAATCAGACAGATGGTGAACAGGAAGGCAGACAGAGGCACTGTCATGGTGTTTCCACCACCTTTCCCTGGTCAACTGTTATGCTAGCTGAAGTAAACTGCTGCATTTCAGCCAACTTTTTGCTGAACCGGTTGGCAAGAAATACAGCTGAAATACTGTTCTGCTGGCTTGCCTACACATATAGTAAATGATGGATTCTATTTTCATCTAAACAGTATAAATCCCTAAAAAACAAGAAATGGTGGTTGTTTTATTACACTTGCTAGTAGAGTGGAGAGAATATCTCACAAAGAATTATTCATATTATGAATTTAGCCTTTTCATGAAAATAGGTCCCAATTTCCTTGAATTTATTCCCTATTCATATTTGACTAATATCTTTGTCAATTTTTTATTCTGTGAATTGGTCGTGAATATTTACAACTCAAGCTCTGTTGCTTAGATTGGTCAGATAAGTCACATGGGACTGTCTTTTTTCCCCTGACAGGCTGAATACACAGACACTTTATCACAAATACTTCTGTGCAAACTGAGGGCCAGATTCGGCCACCCTTAAATGGAGTTGAGTAGCACCTAGCTCTAATAGTAGTTCCATTTAAAACATTGGTACTATGTGAGAAAAAAGGTGCTACTCATTGTGGGTAAGGGGGGCAGAATCTGGCCTTAAAGATTTAGGTCACAATCCACAGGACTGCTCTAATTTATGTCAGCTGCAGCCAGTCATCAGCAGCCACTAACCAGGGATTTGATGAAGCACCATGACATGCACCAGGCTTCCTACAATCCCTGACATTCCCCCTTACATAGAGGAGAGTGGGACAGATGTCATAGAGCCAATCGCATCAGCTTTGTACCAGCTGAGGATTCCCCTGGAATAGGGGGGAATCCTGGGCTGCCCTATTAGGGGAGCTTTCTGGCTGCTTTGCCTCTCTCTGCAGCATGGTGTTGCCAAGACGGGGGCCAAGGTTCCAGTCCTTGGTTTCCCTCCCAGCACATGTATCTTTGACATTCATTTTCCATGAACTTCTTTGCCAACTCAACTGCTCAAATGTCCAAGGAAAATAATCACATACAAGAAGCATGAACATGCCAAGCAAATTCCTTTAAAAATTCACACAAATATTTATGGATTTTTTCCATCCAGCTCTGCACACCTGATAACAATACAAGATTATGAAAAGAGCCACGGAAAACAGAAGCAAAAATATCAGTTAAAATGTGGGCTAGTGGGTGGAGTCTTAGCCGGAGCAAATATACTAAGTGGTAGATAGGTAGATGCAGATAACATGCATAGATTTGTTAAAGGAAGGGAGGAGAATGAAAGCAGTGATGTAGGGTCAAGACCACAACGCTTTCACAGGAGTCTAAGAAAGGCAGTACATTCAAATGCAAACCTTTCTGTCTTTTTACTTGCCACATCAGATTTGGCATCCGCTGCCTATAACTCTCATAGATGCCTGAAGAATTCTTAGATACTGTAAAACCAAATACATTATGGTGTTGCCTTCAAGCTTTATTATGTTTTCCAATCATTTTCTAATTTCCCGATAAACGAGCCTGTCGAAAACACTTTATAGCAGATAGTATAATAATTGGGCATTGAACATCTGTTTCAAATTTTTTCTGGATAACTAGTGGATTGGATATCCACAAAAATGTAATTTATTACCACCAGTGGATGCTTTTCTGCAGTTAATAATTGCTATCTGGTAAAGCAAGTGAAAATGATTTACTTTTTTACTGTTAAAAACTGACTGAGAATAATATAAAATTCATAGACGCCGAAGTTTCTTAGGACGCTTGGTATGACAGACATTGAAGATATAAAACAGAACAACTTTTTTCCTCTCTCACTTGCCATTTCTGTGTAAGCCATATTTTCCACTTTATTTCAATATACTATGACCTGACAACTTGACAATTTGTCTACACACAAAAATATGGAGGTTGATCATGCAAATTCATCCCACCTTTCATGAAATTCATCAAGGTGCTGCATATTAAATCTAAATCATTTTATGCATCTTCAGTTCAGATCTGATGCATATAGCACGGAAGCCACAGTGTGTTGCGGACGCATCACTGCAGCTTTTGCAATGTCTCAGATTATATCAACTATGTATTTCCCCCATTTCAAGATTATGAAATCTCTTCCAAAATGCATGTTAAACAGAAAGCCGAAAAAACACACAGACGCACGCACACACACACACACACACATGTACGTCACAGGGAGCTTATACAACTGCTAATCTAAATAAGCTCAGTGCTTCGAAGGCTCAGATCCATTTGAGAAATGTTCTCTCTGAAAATAAAAATGTCTGCATGCTGGAAACACGTTTTAATTTAAAATGCTTAAAAATATAAGTAGCAATCATTTTATTTTTCTGTGTGATACAATTATGGAACAACAAGGAGGAACATTTCTGAAATATATTTTACAAGTAGCTTGTTTCAGCTTGGATATTAGCTTGATTTACCATCTGCAGAATTACCAATAACATGATGCATTTATTACCCGTAAAAGCTATTAGCAGGTCATTTTGTTCAGTTCATCATATGTGTCTTGAGACACAATCTGGCGTCTAACAGATTTTCATACATTGATGTCACAGAGAATCAGACTGTTCTTTAATTGATTGTTTCTTTCTAGACTACTTTGATTAAAACAGGTTGTGCTATTTGCTTTTAGTTCTACATTTCTCTACTTTAAATATGTGCCCAGGAAAGGCAGAAATGATTCTAATTTCTCTGGATTTGTCTAATTCAATGTGTATGCGATAATCCTTGTAATCAAGCTGTTTAAAAAAACGTTCCAGTTATTCTAAATCCATTACTCCCACCCCAATTAATACAATCTACACAATGTTTTAAAAGCTATTCATCTTTCCAGGCCAAGGTGTATGAGGATTGTTAGATCTTAAGCCTTAGAGACATCAGTGCATACAGAGGAATAGTATCTGAGGAAGCATAAAGCACTCATTGAAAGTGTTATTTTCTTTAATTTTCCCAAGATCAGACTTATAAAACTGGATTATAGCGGTAGTAGAAGAGGGAACTGTGTTATATAAAAATAGAGAAACAATGTAAACATGGACTTTTCACTTGGTGCTTCCTTTGAAAATATGGCCTCACCTGGCCACACAGAGGCCAGTTCCATGCTCCAGCTGGGGTCTGTGGTCGATGAAACACCAACAGCATTGTTTTTACTGATGTTTAATCTAACAAGAACCAGCAAGCAGGGGTGGGGCTGTATGTGGCAGGACCTAAAAATGAAAAAAGAATATTTGGAAGTGTATTAGATGAGGAATGAGCTTCTGCTGATTTGTAACACTCAGCATGTCATTCTAATTGAGGTGAAGGTTGTGGGTTTTTAAAATTATTTTGGGCAAGATTCTCAAGCTGGTATAAATTGGCATTACTCAACTGAAGTCAATGCAGTACAGTAACTCCTCGCTTAACATTGTAGTTATGTTCCTGAAAAATGCGACTTTAAGCAAAACGATGTTAAGCGAATCTAATTTCCCCATAAGAATTAATGTGAATGTGGGGGTTAGGTTCCAGGGAAATTTTTTTCACAGCAATGATGATTGTGAAGCTTGGTTGAGGTGGTTAAGTTAGAGGGTGGAAGAGGGTGGGATATTTCCCAGGGAATGCCTTACTGCTAAATGATGAACTAGCATTTGGCTGAGCCCTCCAAGGTAAACACATTGTTGTTAATGTAGCCTCACACTCTGCAAGGGGGCCAAATGGAGGGAGGGGAGACAGCATGGCGGACAGAGACACACACCCTGTGTGTGTGTGTGTGAGAGAGGTGCACACTGCCCCTTTAAGTATGCTGACGCCATTTTAAGAACTTTGTCTTTAAAAAGATGAGGAGATTGAGATAGCAGCTGCGGCCAGCAACCTCCCTCTGCCCTGAGCCCTGTCCTGTCCCCATCCTGCTCTATATGGAGAAGCGGTAAGTGGGGGCAGGAGTACGGGGGAGGGGGACACCCTGACATTAATCCCCCTCTTCCCCTCCTCCCCTGAACAGCAAGCAGGAGGCTCCCAGGAGCAGCTCCAAGGCAGCGGGCAGGACCAGCACATGGCAATGGGGGAAGGGACAGATGCGCTGCCAGCAATTGATAGCTTGCTGGGCGACTGCCGCACAGGGAACTTAGGGGAGCGGAGAGCTGATGGGGAGAGGCGGGGGGCGGCTGCCGGCCCACCCTGGTTCCAAGCCCCCACCAGCTAGCTCCACCGGGCTGCTCTTCCTGCAAGCAGTGGTCAAAGCAGGCGGCTGCCAAACAACGTTATAAGGGAGCAGTGCGCAACTTTAAATGAGCATCTTCCCTAATTGATCAGCAACATAACAAAACAACGTTAACTGGGACAACTTTAAGTGAGGAGTTACTGTATGTCAATTTAAATCACCTGAGGATCTGACCCTTTATCTTTTACTCCATCATTGATTTATGCTTTTGGGGTGAAATCCATGAAACACCATTCAAGGGCATGGTAAAGCTTAAGTGGTGCACAGGGCTTTGCATTGTCCTACTGCACAAGGTGTAGTTCATCCTGCATGACTAAGAGTAATTTTTTGTTTTCTTCTTAATGTTTAATTTTGTTGGCAATAGATATTTTCCATCTTTAGTACCAATCTTGCAAATTTACACATGTGGATAATCCCACTGCGTTCAATAGGACTGATGATGTGTATAGAGTTAAGCACATGCTTATGTGTTTGCAGGATTGTGGCCTTACACTGTGACTTACATTTGTTATTACATTGTAGCATTATTGTTGAATTCTTTATCAGCTTCATAACTAAAAGATGAACACATAGAAAAGATATGGAAATACTTGAAAGTTTGCCATATTGGCTTCTTTGGCTAGTTGTAATATTAAAGAAATTATTGACTGGGATGTGAAGTATATTTTCCTAAGTTCCTCATGACACACTGCATACCATATGTCTATACACACTTCTTTGGATCCACAGTCATCCACTACATTATCTGAGACTGCACTAAATACATTATAAAAAAAGACAAGAGTACCAATGGGTGGTGAAGCACTAGTTCACTGACTGGTAATTGCAAACTTGCACCATGATGACCTGAGATTTTCCTGACTTTTGTAAGATGATGTGTATTATCACCTGCAACAATTACCTGAAGTTTCAATTCCTTGACCTTTACAATAAAGGTTATGGCGATATTATGGGACAACTCTGCATGTGTGTTGGATCATCACAGTGTAAATACCAGATATTATAAACTCTTCATATTTGCTGTGTTATCTGTGGTTCTGTATCCATTGCATTTTCAGATTTATGAGAGATGCATATTTAAACAGGAGACTCAACAGTGTTGAGCCTGGAAGTTTCCTTGACTTCAGTTAAGGAGATTGACAATTAGCTACAGTGATGAAAGGAGAAATTCAAAAGGCAAGGACCCCGGAGCAAGACCCCTAAATCCTCCTCCCTTTCACTTCCTGAGGTGACACTGGACAATCACACCAGTTTTGCTAAGTTAGCACCTCAGTAGCGAGAGAAGAAGAGGGAGGTTTTCTGAAATGACTTAACTATGTGAATAAAATACAAAACGGCTACAGGTAATATGCTTGTGCAAGTAGAAGGGCAAGTAGTGCCCATTTTTCCAGTTTGCTCACATGTAACCATATTATTAGTGACATTACAGTAGAGACGAGCACCCCACAAACACAACTAGAGGCTCAATGTGCTAGGAACTGTACATGTACATAGTAAGATACAGTCCATGTCCCAAAATGCTGATAATCTAAAAAGACAAGATAGACAATGGGTGAAAGGGGAAACAGGCAGAAAGAAATTAAGTGACTTGCCCCTGGTCACCAAGCACATCAGGGAGGGATCCAGGAACAGCAGCTTGGTACCCTGAGTCCCAGCCCAGTATCTTATCCACTGGATATGTTCTGATATTGAGAACTTCAACTCAGCATGGCATGCTCTCTTTTGTTTATATGTTAAGGCTTTATAAGTTATAATATGAGCTGTTTCTTTTAAAAAGTGCTAAGAACGTTGAGGCATAGGATTTTATTGACTTCTTGTCCTTCCCACGACTCTTTTCCCACTGTCCCCTGTCTTCTTTACATGTGTTAATAAATGGAGATATTACTATAGAAAGTTGATCAATAAATATAGCCACACTCTTTTTCTTTCAATATGAGGGAAAAATATCTATCCAGCTCAAACTTTTTTTTTTGTATTCAGTATATTAAAGATGGGCCTCTTGGCTTATAGTAATTTCACATTAGAAATTGTATAATATTCTCATATCCATTCTCTTTACTTTCAAAGCTAACCAAATTTTCTTGACATCTGTTTTAAACCTCTTTCTGGGAATCATTCTGCATAAGAATTTGAATATACTCTGCAACACACAAATGATGAAAACAAATACAGATGATTGTCAAATTTTTGTTTTTCCCACCTTTTATTTATAAGGTGAATACCCAACAGGAAAAAGTAATGGTGTTTGCACCTTTCATTAAGAAGGATGCGAAAATGTTTGATATGACTATGGAGGATGAAGAGATCACTTCACCTACCACTGAAATTCAGCCATCTCTGATGCAGAACCCATCAGTCAGTCTGCACAAACACATCCTACAGTAATCTTTTATAAGGGAATATTAAGAGTAACTTACCCTCTTGAAACTATACAGAAAAACGTAGCTAAGCAGCATGTAATTACAAGAGTTGGAAAGTGGCCAGGACACTGAGAATAACACCTCATTCTCCTGCAAAAAAGTATCATAGGTCTTCAATGATCACACATTGTCTTATGTCTGAGCTGAAACGTGGACCCTGAGCGTATATTTGCTGAAGTTTTGACTCAGCACAGACTCAGAGGAAAGAGTGCCACCTACTGAAAAGCATATATTGATACATAACTTACTCTCCCCGAGTTTACACATTCTCCCTCACATCTCCTCAACAAGAAAAACAAAAAACAAATTAGTAAGTAAAGTATGTTTGTGGAATTGCAAAAAATTTGTGAATCTTCCTGGACGGCAATAAAATTGTACTTAGAATCATACTGAAGCTCTGTTCATGTATTCAACAAACCTGTAGGGTGTTGATGAACAGTGTAGGTCATGTCCTTATCCACCTGGCAATGGAGTCCTACTGGTCTACAATAGGAAATATGTTGACATGTATTGGACAAAGAAACCACAGTCAAATTTATTGTACCAAAGTGAGGGCTGCCAGAAAGTGAAATCTTTGAGGAAGGGGGAGAAAAAAGATAAGACAACTGGATGAGGGTTTGCATGAACTTAAAAGATGCTAGGAGAACTCCTCTAAAGCAAGTGATTACATTACTTTCCAAAGCTAGATACAGAGTGAGTTACGGCTCTTCATCTCTAGCAATATGAGTTTTCATATTGAAATTTGAGTTTGTTTCATTCTATACTGCTGTTAATGTGTCCCAATATTTTCACATCACGCTGCATTTTGGCATAATTCAGCCTATAGGTAGGTTCAGGGCTGCAACAGCAGCGATGTGTCATACAGTATTAAAGTGCATAGGCACAAAAGCATGGGGAAGCTTGTTGAGTGTTATCCAGAGGAATTCTTGGCGGAAGTCAATGGTATTAGGCTGCAGTTTTATGAACACAAAGTTTATTCATCATATATTTAAGAAATATTTTTAAGAATTTGACTGCTTTGAGAATACGGCTCTTTTGCTTTTGACATACAAAGCAAAATGGGACATTTCCCCCTTAGTGGTCCATAGCAATGCATAGTGGAGAGGAACAAGTTAGTTGCATAACGCAGTGTGGGAGAACAGATTCAGAACAATCCAATCATGCTGATATACCTGATGCTGGCACTTCTGATTCACTTAAAGCTGCAGCCCTCTCATCCTTTGCTATCAGTGCCACTGCGCACACTCAGGCAATGGGTCAAGGGGCATACTCTGGATCTTCACATAAGGAAAAAAATGTCATTCTTCAAAGGACTGCACTACTGGAACAGAAGGTAACCCAAGCAGGTGCTCTATACTTCATATACTTGAGGGGTGATCCAAAAAGCCCACCATACCCAAATTTGTATTGGGTCCGGATCAACCCAAGTGGAAAAATATATTTCAATAAAGTGCATGACATACATCTGAAACATTCAAATACACTGTTAGACAGGTTTGGAACTGTTCAAGGAAGAGTACAAGCACTGCAGTGAGATTTTGAGGCAGATCAAAGTTGGACCACTTATTTCCTTTAAATTAGCTATCAATTCACCAGGTTAGTGCAAAAGTTAGGATAAATTTAGTAATCTACAGTTATATCTAAATCTAAGGGATTAAATTTAAGGGAAAAGACATAAAAAACATGGATATTATATTTGTATAAAAAAATTTAAAAAAACCAAAACACTGTAAACTCACTGTTCACTTATTTGCATTATGATAAGAGACTTAGATAATCTGAGTCTTTCCCCTTCTTGATGACTGGATCTTTTGGTGTTCTTGGACTTATATTTGGGAAAAATATGGTATTGGAGAAAACGGTAAGGACAATTCATCCAATGAGTATATTACCATGCAATACTACTAAGATCAAAGTCAGTTTGGGTTTCAGTCATGTACTCCAAGCAAGTCATACCAAGTAGACACCAGCTAGTCTGACTCATATGGCCAACGTTTTTGTTATTTTTCCCGTGTACCAGAGAAATCACTGTTTGTTGCTTAACTGTTCTAATCACAGTTCTTCTGGACTCCCCTCCTTGCACCCTTGCTAGAAAAGGTAGGGTACTGTTCACCAGACCTTGTTCAAGCAAACTCCCATGAAACTCGAACAGAGTTTTCCCTAAACAGCAATCAAATTGGCTGACTAGACACCAGTCTCATCACTGTGTTCCAGTGTCATGCTGACACAACTTGACGTTTCCTTGAAATTTACAATATACAAAAGTTGAGTTTTAGATTAAGTTGCAATTTAGTTAAGTAAAGAAACCAAATAATTAACACTAGCCATGAACTAGGTAACCTGAATTATACTGGATTGTATTCAGCAAGTTTCAACCTGACTGTTTATTAGTTTTCACAGTTACACATGAAATGTATTTGAACCCTCACGTGACACAAAGAGCTATGCAGTTGCCTTTAGAATGTTTATAGGAACAGTGTCAAACTTTTTTTCACCATACAAGCTTAACCGATATATTTTTAAATGCCTGAAAAAATCAGTCTTCTGATTCAAAAGGGCAGATTTGATTTTTACTTTCCAGTGCATACACTGATCATACTTGCTCCACCAGGGCCTGCTGCTCACTGTCCAGCAGTGCAATAACAAAGCCTCTGAAAGTATAAGGAAGTGTGTGGTGACACCCTCCAAAGCAAGGTGAATTGGAAATGATGTATGTTAGAGAAAAGCAATAGGAGAAAAAATCCCCCTGCATGTAGTTTGCCTCTATTACTGCAGTTTAAAAGAAATGCTGTGTCAGTGTTTTTGATGCATCCAGGGACTGAATGTAAACAACATGGTACAACTCTAGAAACTGCCATCATAAAATATTTTAAGAGGCAGAGTAGAGTAAAATAAAATAAAAATGGCTTTTTATGTGATATCTCAGAGTAATTCAGGATTTATGGTACCTTAACCTTTAGAATCCAAAATATTAAGCTATGTTTCTTAGAGATAATAACTCGGTTGTCCCTCACTTATGTGTCTTAGATAAAAGCCTACTGCCACAGAATCCATGAATGCTCAAATACCCTTGCGGGCCTTTAGTAGTAAATCTTATGGAATAGCTTATGGCCAATGTAATGGCCCACAGTAGCCTGCGAATATCATGAATTCTAATAATACTTACATCAGTAGAAACATGAAGTAATGTCTCCATTGTAATTAAATGATGTATTTAGAGCAGTGCACTAAATGGTCCCCTAGTGTGTTGGTGATATATTCTAATAGTCTTCTCTTTACAGCCCCACACGGTAATATTCATGCTTTATTCTGGAGGGCTTTGCTTCTTACTGAACATTTGAATTGCAACATTAAGTGGCAAAGTGGATTACAGCAGACCTCCATGAATATGGATTCTGATCAAGATACTAAGTGCTTAAAAAAATAAAATGTTACTATTTAAATAGAATGATTACCAAAACATTTTGATATGGAGGAATGGTGTGGGTTCTTTCATCTTTTTACACATCCTGGATACAGCTCAAATTTGCTGCAATGAAAAATTGAACCAGAGAAAGCATCTGAGCTTAATTCACCCACCTAATTTCCACTGCAATTATGGAATTTAATTTTGGCTATTTGAGGCATAAATTCATTTTGATAATTACATGACTACCTCATTTTAAATGTAATACCAACAAAATTCAGGCTACGGTACATGTCAGCTCACAAGTTGACTGCTGATCAAAAGTGTTTCAGATTTATAAAGAGTATCTGCTGCTTCAGAGACAGGAAATGTTCTATTTTCTGCTGATTAGGAGCAACAAAAATGTTCATTCATGTATATCTAATCTTTATTTTCCCAGTAAATCAGCCAATAATATACCAGCTGGAGGCACTAAGGGCCTGAGGCAAAGCAAAGGGCACTTCAATATATCTAGTCATTGCCAGAACTTGTGGAATACTCGGACGCATATTACTGTGTATGTACTGATAGCTGACATCTCAATAAGGGGCAATGTTTTATATTATTTTTTTTAAAGAAAAGCAGTTTTTAGATTTTATTTGGAAAAAATCAGAGTTATGTCAATAAGAAGAGTTTTATTATAATGATTCATTCATTCAACCTATCTTTGTTATTCCAATAATTGCTTGTGAAATAATGTTTTCTAGTGGTACTCATACTAAACAAGCAATTTTCAGAACACTGCTTAAAATAAATTTTCTGGGAATTCATGCATATGACATGGATTTCCATGTGATTAAGCATTAGTTAGCCATTCACAATGTTGCTTTTCTCTATTTAACTATGACAATGTTTTTCATTACATGGTGCCTTCTGCAATATCCAGTATTTATATGGTATTTATGTGGCACATATTTGTTTGTGTGTGTTGCTCAAAACTAGTAACCAGTTAGCACAATAGCAATTTTCATTCCGTGAGTTTTACAAACGAAGGGGCTCTTTACTTACAGAGATCTACAGAAGGCGATCTTGGCTTTGCATGTGGAAGAATTATTCAGTCATTCAATAGAAAATGTCTCTGGACTGCCAAGCCATTTTCGGTTGGTGCTGCTGGAGCCTTCCTTTGAGAGCATGTTAATGAGCCTCTTCACTCTGGTGGATTGTTATATCCTGACTCCAAGGGCCAAAAATTGACCCTACACATCCATAGCACAAACAGATAATCCAGCCAGGCCTACGCTAGTGCAACCCAACTAATAACCAGTTGAGTACTGCACCTATTGTTTATTGGAAATGTAGTAGCCTTCTTTAGAAAACAACTAACCTGATTTCCCATAGGCAAACTCATTCAGAAAAACTACCAACCTACCTCCCTAAGCCCCCAACTATTGCCTGTTTCTAGAACCAAACAATTTTTATGGTACTGAAAAGTTCCAATAGCGTTCATACTAATTTTCAGGCAACTTCACACTTGCAAGTTCTGGCCAAAACCTGAAGTGCCAAAATACCATGAGAAAAAAATGTTCTCACAGTACTTCCAGCCTGACCAAAAGTGAGCAATAGCCGAAATCCTGAAAATGGTTTTTTCCTGTTAGGTTTCCAGTCCAATTTTACAGACTTAAAAGATTTGGAGGAAATGCAGTACTTTACCTCCTTAACACAGATTACTGTGAGCACTATTACCTCAATACTACAGCATCATAGGGTGGCACTGGCCCTTTAAGAGGGAAGAGACCAATGCATCTGTGATTCATCAGTGGACCTTCAATTGCCTAAAAGAAGGCATCTGGGCCCCTAGAGGGAAGAGAGACCTGATTAGTCAGAGCTGCATGAGTCAGTCAGGAAAAGGGGCAGGTGAGAGTTACATTGGAGTGAGACTAAAGGGCAAACAAGAGCTGCCGGAGACCAGAAGGTAGGAGGAGGTCTCTGCAGGATGCTTTAGGTGGTTGCTGGGGAAAGGCTGAACGAAGTGGACCAGCAAGTGGAGTTTGCTGCTTGACCTCCCCAAGACAGAGATCCATTGCTGGAGAACTTGAGGGCCAGAGAACCAGAGAGAGTTGCCTGTTGACTTCTAAGATGGGGAGTCAAAGCTGAGGGACTGAGAGGGCTGGATGCAGAGGGACAGCAGAGGGGCTTACAGCTGGACCCAGGGGAACAGTGAGAGATACTTCCCTAGTGAGGATGACCTCCCAGCAGAGAGGCTTAGGGGGGCAAGGTTCTGCTGGAAAGAGTGGTGTTCTACTCTATCTGGAAGGGATGGGATGGCTATATGGCAGAGGGTAAGAAGTGGACTGAAAAGGAATCTGGGTGTGGCAGAAGACACTGGAGTATGGTATGGAAGACCTCCAGTAGAGAGGTGGTTTCACCTTGGGTTATCACTACACCACATATTTAGCATAAGGCCACTGTGGGAAACCAGTGATCCCAGGTGGGAGATGGAAAAGAATTGGTTTATTTTGGACTTTTCTTATTTTGGTTTTCATAGAAGACTCCAGGAAGACAGAGCAGGGAGTGGTCAGTCTGGTCTAAGTGTATAATTGTATTTTGGGACAGTATACTAAGGAGGGGTGATTTAGTTTGGCTGGAGAATCAGACACTGACAAGTGAAAGACTGTCTAAATTCCTCTGGATCAAGAGGGAAGCAAAGAAACCGAGGAAAATACTTCAGGAAAAACTGAGACAAGTAGAATTGGGTGGAGAAGCAGAAGGATTGAGGTTCATATCTGAAGCTTACTTTCTTTTTGAGAATCCAAGGTCAGGACTCCTGTTTGAAAATGGGCAATCCTATTATATTAGTGTGGAGGATTTACAAGGTGCTAAATACCCTGGCCCCAGGTTAACTAAGACTGCTTCACACTGGGGTCTTGATTGCCATTGATCACTCCATTCCTATGGTTCAATAGAGTTATCCAACAGAATTATCTCCTGCTAGGGTGAAGCTTATCTGTCTGGAAACAGGGCCTTCTAGGGAGCAGGTTCAAGACTATGGAACTCTATCCCTACAAGAATTAAGAACTACTTCAAATCTCACCATATCACATTCAAAATGCAAAGCACACATAAAACATCTTCTTAATAAAATAATATTACAGAATTAAAATAGAATAAGATAACCATCAGATAAGCATTGGGACCTCTCAGTTATTTCCAAACTAAACTGTGAATATTTTTAAGTTCACTCATCCCTAATTTCCTTTTAGTTGATAATTATAACTAGAACCAATTATTACAGTAAATAAAGAGGAAAGAAGAACCCATGTATTCATTAAAATTTGAAAAAAAACAGAAATGTCTGTGTGATGACCTCCAAACCCTACCTGATCAGCTGGCCACACAATATGATTAGGTAAGTCTTAGCAACAAAGATTAAATTAAATCTGCTGTTCACAGCCTTTTATTTCTCCTGTCTAAAGTTTACCACAATAAATTTGTTTCCTGAATTTCTATATAATACTGAAATGTACTTTCAAGGCAGTACTGAGAGTCCCTATTCCCACTTTTGCACGTCACCACTGTTAGTCCCAATAATTCAATTTCCATCACTTAAGAGAAAAATTTTAAAATATAAAATGTATTTACAGTCTAACACTAGTAAGGTACCATATACAAATATAAAAATCAGGAAAAGAAAAACTGAATCAGGCTTGAAAGTATCTAAGGTATCAGGCGAACCAACACAATACTTAAGTACAAGAAAACCAATACTATAACCAATAAACACTCTAAAGTCAGAAAAGAAGTCTCTTTAACACCAATCTCTGGCTTGAGAAGTAAAGAGGCTAATAAAAACCCCAACCTGCAGTCTAACTTGCTAATCATTCTGTGGGTAGGACAACTGTGCCTTCAAACTTAGAATTCCTTGCCCCATACACACCTGGGACTATGCTCCCATCACCAAGCAGGAAAACTAATCAGATGTTTCTCCAGCATAACACTTACTGGCACATGCTCATTAAAACTTTATATTCATCTCCTCTTTATATTAATAATATGTAACAATACTGTGTATTTGTTTTTAATGTTTTTTCCTTACATTAGATAATTACAATTTGTATATATGTAGCCTGGTCTTAAAACACTTTTCTAAGATTATGGATGGAAATTGGGATCTAACTATCTGTTTGGACTTGCAGTTATCAGATTGATTTAAAAATACAAATGTTACACTATATTAGTGGAAACCTCATCCATTGCTGTGGGGCAATCTAGGGCATCTGAGGACTAAGTGTGTGGAGCAGTTTCTGCTTCTGTAGCTAGACTATTTCCTGGCTCAGTTTTGCAGGATGTAGTAAAGCTACTATCACCCAAGAGACCCTTTCATGGACTGTGGGATATGCAGGCCTACTTGGCAGTTCCAATGATCTGATCACCAAAATGGGAGGGGAACAGAGCAAAGGGCACTGTTGACCCCAGATGACATCTACAAGTATGGTATGGGGTGCGTGAGATAGTGAAAGAAGATCCTGAGGTTTGCTGATAGGCGTGTATCCTGAAGCTTTTCCCATGTCAGAGGCCCAGTTCTCTTAGAAATTTCCATGAAGCTGGGCTAGCAATGTGCAAACTTCTAAAAGTGTTGCTTTCGTTATGAAACATAAAATTACTTACTTTTTCAAGATGGCAGCTTTCTGTCTGGTTGATATTCTAGTTTTGATCACCATTTATATTAAGCTTCCATTTAAAAACAGTTTATATATGATTAATAGATATAATGAGCATATTACAGCCATAGGTAGTATGTGTTCCAGATGGTTATAAGCTTAACACCTCAGGAGGTTATGGGTATAATCCATGCTTATATGCCACCTATTGACCAGTTATATTCTATAACAATGTATAGCTACTGATTGACCATTTATTTAAGTATGTATTAATCTTTATTTACCCTTTATACACTATTAATAAGTGTAGCCCTAATATAAAGTATGATTTAATGTTCATTATATGTATGATACTTAAAACACAGAATATCTTTAGTGATTTATTCTTTTGTAATTAGATTATTTTTGTAATGCATACTGATGTTATTCATAGCATTATTTCTAGAGCTATTCACCAGAAGACCTCCAAACACTTCATAAAGAAAGGTAACTAGCCACAGCGGCGTTTTTACATATGAAGAAGTAGAAGTGCAGTGACGTTGTTTTATAAATCTAAGGTCACACAACAATTCAATGAATGGCACAGCAGGAAATAGAATCCAGATATACTGATGCTGAATGGCACAGCAGGAAATAGAATCCAGATATACTGATGCACATTTTCATGTCCTGTCCACTGGAATACACAGCTCCCCATATCACAGTACAGTTAGTCCCCCTTTAAAAAGAGACCCTACTGTGCCTATCTACCTACCTCAGAGCTTATTTAACAAAACCTACTGCTTTCCAGTTTGAGAAGGATTTGTTGCTATAAGAAAATTCAAGAAGTCTGCAATGATGAAAATAACAGAATAAAGACAGACAGAATAAGGGGAAAGAAAAAAGAAACAAAATCATCTCTTGCTGTTATGACTTCTGGCTCCTGGGCCTCTGTTCCTCGGAGGGTATTACTGACCCAGAGGCAATTAAATAAAATGGCCCAGAAATGGCCCAGCAACATTGGGAAAGGTGTTTCATAGTCCTGCTGCCACTTCAGGATAGCGGAGAGTATCCCAGATGTGCATGCTTGCTTAAAGTACTGTAAACAAACTATTTCTCTTTTTTTCTTATCTTTTAGAGCGTTCATATAAAATTACAACATTTTGGAGCTAGACTGCTGTGGTTTGGCCTACACAGTATGCAGGAGCCCAAGGGGAGTAAGGCCACCTCATTACACGCCTGGATCTAGCCTATCAAGAGTATGCAGGCACTGTGTGCCTGCTACGCCTCATCCCCAGCAAATGGACAGGCACAATTTCTTCCTGGAGCTGTTCCTGAGATGTCAAGGCTAAGCACTACCTCTTATAGAGCACAGATTATATGTACTCTAACCAGACCTTTGGCGTTCTGCAGAATGTTGTTGGAAGACCTGTATCTATCTATCTATACACACTATGACAAGGAATGCTGGAGATATATTTAGCTACTTTTTTCACATCATTTTTACTTTTCCACATTTGCAGTTTCCCTAAAGCACGCCTGAGAAGCCTAGCAAATAGAAAAGAACAAGAAAGTGTGCTCCTAATTCTGAACTACAGTAAGAGAAGACGTATAGATGCCATAGGGTGACCGGATAGCAAGTGTAAAAAATCAGGACGGGGGTGGGGGGTAATAGGAACCTATATAAGGAAAAACCCCCAAAATCGAGACTGTCCCTATAAAATCAGGACATCTGGTCACCCTAAGATGCCTGTGTTACACATTCTTTTTACTCTGTTGTTCTTCTGGCTAAGAGTTCTGTGTTTTACCTCACCGGATCATGTGATTTTGCATTCACCCATTACTCACAGATCAATAGTTGTAAAACAAACAACAGAGGTGAAAGTGGTCTGGTATGGCATACCGGTATGCGGTATGCAGCGGTTGGAGTCCCAGGCCCTTTAAATCGCCACCAGAGCCCTGAGCGGCACGGACTGGGCAGCATGGAAGGGCTGGCTGGGGGAAGCCGACCGCAGCCCCACCCCTTCTGACTGAGACCCCACCCCTTCCAGGGGCCCAGAGCCGGGACCCAATACCGGTAAGTCTTTTATCTTACTTTCACCCCTGACAAACAAACAAATAAAAAATCTACTGGCCAGCAAAACAGTTGGGCAAATTTAATTTGTATTTGTTGCAAACTCTTTAGTCTCATAACCATCTTTCAACCAACTGGATTATATTTAGCAATCTGAGGAGTATCAAATATGTTAGAAAATTATTGATCTTGTCTTTGTTGTTTTGTGGAGTTTTTTCAAAGATATTTCACAGAAGAAACAAGTAAAACATTCAATAAAGGATTCTAAAAGCATTGAATCATAGAATCATAGAATATCAGGGTTGGAAGGAACCTCAGGAGATCATCTAGTCCAACCCCCTGCTCAAAGCAGGACCAATCACCAACTAAATCATCCCAGCCAGGGCTTTGTTAAGCCTGACCTTAAAAATATCTAAGGAAGGAGATTCCACCTAAAAAAAAGTTTTTCCTAATATCCAACCTAAACCTCCCCCATTGCAACTTGAGACCATTACTCCTTGTTCTGTCATCAGCTACCACTGAAAACAGTCTAGATCCATCCTCTTTGGAACCCCCTTTCAGGTAGTTGAAAGCAGCTATCAAATCCCCCCCTCATTCTTTTCTTCCGCAGACTAAACAATCCCAGTTCCCTCAGCCTCTCCTCATAAGTCATGTGTTCCAGTCCCCTAATCATTTTTGTTGCCCTCAGCTGGACTCTTTCCAATTTTTCCACATCCTTCTTGTAGTGTGGGGCCCAAAACTGGACACAGTACTCCAGATGAGGCCTCACCAATGTCGAATAGAGGGGAACGATCACGTCCCTCGATCTGCTGGCAATGCCCCTACTTATACAACCCAAAATACCATTGGCCTTCTTGGCAACAAGGGCACACTGTTGACTCATATCCAACTTCTCGTCCACTGTAACCCCTAGGTCCTTTTCTGCAGAACTGCTGCCGAGCCATTCAGTCCCTAGTCTGTAGCGGTGCATGGGATTCTTCCGTCCTAAGTGCAGGACTCTGCACTTGTCCTTGTTGAACCTCATCAGATTTCTTTTGGCCCAATCCTCTAATTTGTCTGGGGCCCTCTGTATCCTATCCCTACCCTCCAGCGTATATACCTCTCCTCTCAGTTTAATGTCATCTGCAACCAGCGTATCTACCTCTCCGCCCAGTTTAGTGTCATTGAAAGCAATGCCAACCCTCTGTGAACTAAGAAACCCTTTCAAATGCCACTCCAACACTCAGTAAGGCCTGAGTTTAGATATATCAGCTATGATGCATATTGAAACAAAAACCTCCAAAGCCATACATGGTTTCTGTTAGTTCATCCAAATAAATATTATAGCAGCACTGCACTTGTTGTGCATTTTGTTTCTGAAACACTAATTTGGAAAGGTGATTAGAAGAAACTCGTTAACAGGCTAAAATTATGTTTTGATTTAGTATACCAGACTTTCACATCTGAAACTAAAGTTCTCAAATCCTGTTTTAGGTCATGGGTGTAAACAAAGTTGTCTAATCCTAAACACTATCTAGGCATTTGATGACATGAATTAACTACGAATTAATTTATTAAAGTTGGACATCTCAAGAGTGGTCCAGGACTGGAACTCCCAGGGGTGTGGAAGTCAGGATTAAAATACCTCACGAGGACCATGTGGGTAAAACTGCATAGTGCCTACCTGCAGTAAGCATGGTCATTCTAGCCAGTCCTATTACATCTTTTTCTTTAATAAGCATAAAACTCACACAAAAATATGTATCTAGCCTATCAATCTATTTATCCCTCCATCCATGCACACTTTTATAGAAGTGTGATACACCACCACAACTACAAGGTAGAATTTCTTCAAATTCATGGCTTCTTTACATATACATACAGTGTTAGAGATAGGCTGACCCAGTCCAGAAACCTGAGAGTTAGGGAGATTTCATTATTACTAGTGTGCATTTTGTTACACACTAATAATGGGCAAAGTAGTTCACACATGGGATTATGACACTGTGCCTCTCATACATTTAACCCAAGATTCCCTTGTGCATCTGCTATTTATTTAACTATGTTGTTACCATTAACTTTAGAGATGTTTATGCTGGTGAGTATCTTTTCCATTAAAGAAGAGAAAAATTAATGTAGCAGGAAATATTGGCACATTAGGTAGTGGAACAAGGCACTTAAGGCACATTTCATCAAGAGTCAAGTGTTGAACATTGGGTAAGATATTAAAAAAAAAGAATGAGTTGGTAAATCTGTCTTTTTCAGACAGTATATGTCAATAGGTAATTTTTATATGTATTAAATTAAGGTACAATAGCCCGGTACTGTATTGGAGTAGCTAGGTGAATTTATTTGTTCAATACCAGTGCAATTATTCTATGCTACATTATCATAGGTTAAAACACACTGATGAAAGGAGTCTCATAAAACATTTACATATTACACATATAGACAGTATAAGAAACCCTGATTCACATTATGTATTTATATTATTTGTGACAGTAAAATATCATGTATATTTGGTCTAATCCTGAGTAGGAATTAGGGTCTCTCAAGTAGAAAGTCCTTTATCTTTCAAGTGAACAGTTCAAAATTACAACTAAATATGGTGTCTCATTGCCAAGAATCACACAAACTGTTTATATCATCTTGTTTTCATTTTTAAATACCATTTTGTAGCTAATTTAATAAAATATTTGAAATTTAGGGTGCAAAACTCAATGTTGCTTAGTCTAGGATGAGGAGGCAGATAAAGGTCATTTCATTAGAGGTGAAAGACAGAAAAAAATTGCAGAAAAAGTATGTGGAAAATCTTTTTTCTGCCGTTTCAATTTCAATCTGACAGGGACTTGGCAGCTAACAGCAAAATCTGGGAAAGCCATGAACAAGGTTCACAAAGCTGCTTTTTAAACGATAGCAAGTAGAAAAAAAGAAATGTGGAAAATAGACTTTGTGGGGTGTTTTTTTTGTTTTTTTTTAACTGGACTATTGCAAACATGGCAGATGAGGGAGGGTTGAGGATTGAATTAAGAGGGTCCAGCAATCACTATTGGTCAATACTTAAAATAATATCCTCTGTTAAAGTAAAAAAAAATACTAAAGATATGTGAAGAAATAAAATGTTTACTTGTACAGCCTAGAGAACTCATGTGTGTGAGTGAGAGAAAGCACACCCAGAGAAGATCCTTGCAAATTGCGGCTGACAGAAGGAACTATTATGAATCAGCATATTCTGCAATTTAGAAAGTAAGTTAACAAAAATGAAAAAGAAAGTCAGTGGATCACAAACTGTACTTTATTTGACAAATTCGTTTTCATTTAATAATGCTTCAGAAAGTGTAGCAAATGTACAGTAGTGTATTTTGTACAAATAATTACGTATTAGTAATATGCAACCTCACAACAGCACCTTTCTTGGTGTGAAGTGGGGAGTGTCTGCAGACCTACCTAGTCTTCAGCTATTTCATGGACACTCAAGCATTTCATTATTTTGTCTCCAGCATAAAGCTATTCATCTCAAGCATTCGAGCACCTCTGACCCCCTTAAGTCAGCCATCTTCATAAGGGGTACTGATCTTTCCCCAGAGCCGCCATCTCTGTCAGGTGCTCTTGTTACTCCTCAGTGAGTGGGAGAGCTAGCTGCATAGTCAGGGTTAGGCAATGGGATAGCTACTGCAGCTCTTTACTCTCAGCGCAGTTCTTCAAGCTCTGTGGTCCTGCCCAAGGCAGTTTCTTTACCTCATAGGGTGAATGTGTGAACAACTGGTGTGGGTTAGATTGCAGGGTGGATAAGAGTGGTGATGGAGAGGAGCAGTGAGTGGCTCAGATGGGTACCTGACTGTAGTCATATTGGACGCTGCTCCTTAGTTGTATGCCAAATGTGTTCACTAGCTTAGTTATTCATGAACTGTAGAGGAAGGCAATGGTTTCCAGTGCAGCCATCAATTGTGATGATATCCTCAACCATGCACTTTTTAATATCACGCATATTAAAAGATTCAGAATCTGGTAAAATCAGCAGTCTGAATAAAATGAAGCTCCAGAATGACTAGGTGAAAGAGTGGGCTTTCATAAACCAGTCACAGGAAAGGAAACATGCTTCATGTATAGTGTGTGCCACAAAAATATAAGCTGTTCTCATCAAGGAAACAAATATGTCTGGGAACATATAGCAGCTGCATCCCACAAACAAACTAGGGACCTGAATAAACAACTTATATTCAGCTTCTGTATGCCTCACAATAATCAGGTGACATGCACTGAAGTGAGGGCAACCAATTTATTGGCATAGCATAATGTATTTAACAGATTAATTGATCACCTACAACCAATGCTAAGAAAAAATTGTTTTGACACTGTGATTTGTCAAGAGCTATGCTTGTGCTCGGACAAATTCCTCATAAATTTTGAATGAGCATTTACTCCTTACTTTCTGGGCAACCTAACACCAAGAGTGAAGAATGAATTATTTTTCAGTAACTACATATCATTTGAATGATTTTAACTCTGAAAAGGAAAACATTATCTATATCAGTATATGAATCACAATGATACAGTCACGGAATTTTTGTCTAAATTACCTAAAAAGTAGCATTGAAAAAATTTCTGGAACTGATGAAATACTGGAGTTTAACCCCATACCATGGGAGAATACTGTTGGGCTTTCTACAGATAATTCTGTCAGTGTGAGTCATTTCAGTTCAGCTGAAAGCAAGGTGCTAAAAAAGAAAGCAGCATGTTTTTTATGGAACGTCTGTGCCATATCCTCCACAATACCGCAAAGCTACCTGCAGCATCACTGCATTTGATGTGGAAGACCGCAATATAGACCTATATTACCAGTCTCACAAGAGAACAGAGAGGAAAGCAATTCTGCAAAAATTGTGTTTTGTGATGCACAATACTAAAACATTGAAAAACATCAATAGATCTTGAATTAGCCTTTTAGATGGCTCTTTTTCAGTAAACTTGTCTCAAGAACTACTTCCTTTTGGGCAAAGACAAGACCATCTAAAATACCCCAAGTGCTTATTACAAAACCTTAGAGCTGAGATTCATCTGTGTCAATTTCTTCATTTAGAAGGAAAATGCTCTTCCTACAGGCAAAAGTTCCATTATTTGCAGTCTATAACATTTTTTTCCAGAGTAGAGTGTCTACACAATGATCCTTGCCTTTGGTCTGCCTTTCTTCTCATGAATACTGCTACTACTGAAAGAAGCTGAGGTGTTTGAATTGGAGCTCCCGCAATATAAAAGAGGAGCCACTGGCAGGGTGTTCCCTGTGAGAGACCCTCAATTTTGGAGCTTACAGAAGTTGATATATGGGCATTCCTTTCTTTATAGTCCTAGATTTTATGCCCAGAAAGTACCATTAGATCATCTAGCCTGAACTCCTGTATAACACAAGTCATATGCAGTGTTGTTTGTAGCCAAGTCAGTCCCAGGATATTAGAGAGATGAGGTGGTTTTATCGGACCAACTTGTGCTGATGAGACTGACAAGCTTTCGAGCTCTTCTTCAGGTCAGGTGCGAGCTTGAAAGCTTGTCTCTCACCCCAACAGAAGCCATAATATTTTACCAAATTACCTCTATGCTGATCCCAATAACTTCTGTTTGGACAAAAAAAAATTCTGAAAAAGTATCCAGCTATGATTTGAGGATGTAAAGAGATGGAGAATCTACTATTTTCCTTAGTAGTTGGTTCCAATGGTTAATGTCCACTATTAAAAATGTGTCTTATTTCTAATTTGAATTTGTTTGGTTTCAGCTTCCAGCTCTTGGTTCTTGCTATGCTTTTCTCTGCTATATTAAAGAGTTCTTTGGTACTTGGTATTTTTTCCCCATGAAGATACTTTACACTATAATCAAGACACTTCTCAAGCTTTTCTTTTTAAAAAAAATAAGATAACCAGATTGAGTTCTTTAAGTCTCTCACTGTAAGGCATTTTCCCCAGCACATGAATAATTTTGGTGGATTTTTTTCTGTACCTGCTCCAATTTTTCGACAAACTTTTTGAAAGGTAGACAGTGGAACTGGATGCATTATTCTAGAATCAGTCTCACTAATGTCTTATACAGAGGTAAAACCACCTCCCTGCTGCTAATCATGATGCTCCTGTTTTTTCCAGATTATTGATAAGAATATTGACTAGCATTGAGTCTAGCACCAATCCCTAGGGAGCTCCCACTAAAACCACCTCCATGTTTTTTGTTGTAATTTTTACTTCATGGGACAGGTGTCCAGAACACTGGATGGGCACCTGTAGTTGTAATTTATAAATCTGAAGAAATCAGTACATTTAATTAAATTAATAAATTAGTGAAAGGATAACATTTTCAAAATAGATGCATTCTAAATCAAGAACCTGAACTTTGTGCAGAGAGAAGCAGCTCATGATGATAATTTATTAATTGAGATTATAACCAAACAGAAAAATGAAGAAAATTCTGGTTTGTCTACATGGTGGAGTAATGCACTCTATGGGGATGTGATTTAAGTGCACTAACATATTGCACATTAATTGGTCCACATAGACCCTGCTGGTGCAATTTAAAGGTTTCCTAATGCACTTTAATGTAGTACTGTTTCAAATAGTTCTATGTTATAGAGCACCAGTAGGGTCTACACAGATCAATTATTGTGTAACACATCAGTGCGTTTTAGAAATTACACCCCCACGGGGTGTAGACAAGCCCAGAGAAACACCACGGATGAATTTAGCACTTTACTTCAACTGTAGCTCTTTTGGGGCAGAGACCATCTTTTCACTTATGCACATACACTATCTGGCACACTGGGGTTCTGATTCCTGGTCAGGACCTTCTGGTGTAATTGCAGTCTAATAAAAATAATAATATATATAGTTACTTAAACCACTTTTAGCTGATTAGCAAAATATAATATTTACATCATGGATTCTTTTAATTGACCTTGAAATATTGTTTTTTAAACACGACACATCCATATATTTAAAGGAAACTTGTGCTGTTCTGATACTTTTTTCATTTATAATTCACATCACTGTTAAAAAAAGGAAAGACGGGAACAGTGAAAAGGTGGCTCCAATTTGCTTTGGGGTGGAGGTGTTGTAGCTATTGGCGTTGTACTGTATCTCTCTCAAGCTGCACTAGTACTAGATATCTCCCTGTGGAAAGTAGCAATTACCTTCAATCTCCCTGATCTGAAGTAATCCCTGTTACATGTGCAGCTCATTGTGAGTGATGAGGGCCTTCTGTTTGCTGAGTCTAAAACCAAATGATCTTTCACAAGCAAAATTTAAACTTGAAATAGGATTCTCTGGCTCTTGATTCCTACTCTATTTTTTCCGTGTACTTTATAAATTCCCAAATAAGGTTCAGGCTGGCTACAGATGGTGCTGGTGTGTAATGAGAAGGGTTCAGAAGCAGCTCCAGTCCCCATGGGAGGGTTCTGTAATAGAACTAACTATGTATTGTCCACCTTATATACTAGATTTGATTTTGGACTATTTGCCCAACTGTGTTTGTTTATTGCTTAGCACTGGAGGGCTTCCATTAGCTATAGGTTGATTGAACATAGACTATGGAGTTAGGAGGAAACGAACATTTTTTCCCCCGAATGCTGATGTAATCCCTTTACTTTAGCTGACAGCAAAGCCCTGTTCTCCAATAGAAACTTTTAGAAACAAGCTGGTATTTGCATGCATTAGTGAAAGAGACAATTTTGTGATGCTTTGGAACAAACACCTTCTGGTATATCAAGAGCAAAACATTTTCAAAGTTCATATAAAAAATGCATGCTAAAAGCATTTGGAGGATGAAAATTATCTTCTTTCAATAAATGAGAGA
Organism: Lepidochelys olivacea; assembly: GCF_965140295.1. Classification (NCBI taxonomy): domain Eukaryota; kingdom Metazoa; phylum Chordata; order Testudines; family Cheloniidae; genus Lepidochelys; species Lepidochelys olivacea. The sequence goes on from NC_140421.1 coordinate 35,634,828, forward strand.
TTAATATTTAAGACCTCAGACATTTTATTCACAGAGCATAGCAAAATATCCTAATTCTAAAACAAAAGCCTCAGCTTGACAAATTAGTCACCAACATTCAGATGTAAATTGAAATTTTTAGATTCTTAACTAATGGAATCATTTGTCATTTACTGAAGCAGTTCATTATGAGACTAAATTAGGAATAAATAAATTGCCATCTTAATAATTATGATGAAGTTATTAGTAATTACATTTAAATTCATACTTCCAAGAAAAGTTTTTCTTCTCTTGACCTGAAAGATATTGCTGAAAACAGCTATAGTATCGATAGTGTTTGTTGATATTATGCCGTATATAGGCTTCTCTTTAATTAAGAAATGATATGTGATGTGTATCACAAGAGGAAATGGAGCTAATTAACACTAGGAAAAATATGTTGTTCATGACTGTCAAACATAAATTCAATTCAGCTATGAAATTTCAAGCTTAGAAAGATAAAAAATTGAGATCACATTGCCAGCTTTAACTGGAAAAAGAAAATTGGAAATCAGGGTCTATAACATACTGCTTCTAAATAAATGAAAAGAAAATGACATTTTTCTGGGTAAATATTTACCTGCTTAGCATACTACAAAAGCTACTGTTTTAGAAGTGGGGCATGGCAGTAACTATCCAACTTGCTTTTATTAGGTTTAATTGGACGTATGATGTTTATCCTTTTAAACCTTTGGTTTTGTGGTAAAATAAAGATTATCCAGGCATAAAATCCTTGAAGTAGTAGAATTCTGAAATTCTGTTTGCTTACATATATTTGTGTGTGTGTGTATCTAAATGCATGCGTGCGCGCACACACAGAGCATGATTATGGTATTTAAAGAACACCATGACCATATTCATGGTCCCAACTGGGGGCGGTGGGGAAGGATAGTGGTACTCTTCCAAGAGCCACCCACATGAGGAGCCATTCACAGTAAATATAGATATTCAAAATATAATCAAGCATGCTCTCTGGGCTCCTTAGGCTTGGCTTCCCCTTGGTGAGGCTTGTATGACCAACTGGGCTTCTTGAACTCATCTCTGCCTGGAGGGAGAAAGTTAGATGCCACCCTGGGCTCTACTAGGCTCTCTGAGCTTGGCTTTTTCTTTATGTATTGGGGTAGGGGGAAGTGGCAGTACTTTTCTGTGTCCACTTGCTTATGGTGCCAAAAAGATTGTCATTAGATTGTGCATCTCTTCATAACAGGAAATGTTCCCTTTCCTTGTTTACTTGCTTTGGCAAGCAGTGAAATTGGTAACAATGCTGTCATTTAAAGTATTATTGTTGGACATGTGACTTAGCACCCAATGGAAGGAATGGGTGGGCTCACACCTCAGAGTTATTGTCTCAGGTTGTGCAAATGCATGCAGATATCACTGCATCAGCTACTCTTGGCATATGGTTTTTTCAAACCCATCTCAACAACCACAACACCTAGAAACCTACTTTTTTGTTGTTGTTTTTGCTTTGACTGAAACTTTAGACTCTGGAGAACAAGATGGCAGCATGAAAGAGGCATCAGTAAACTACACCTGTGTTCCCTGTAAGCTGCGCAGTGGGGCAGTCACCCAGCAGTGACTGAAGTGCTGCGCAGTTGATTAGCAGAGCTGCTCAGATCCAGCCAGCAGCGTGTATTCAGGTGCCCCTCCCCCACCACTGCTTTGCAGCCAAGTTGCTCCTGCCCTCTGCCTTGGAGCCCCTGCTGCTCCTGGGACCCTCCCACTGGCAGGAGGAGAGGTGACGTGGAATGCTGATGTCAGGGTGCCCCCCTCCCCACGCCCCTGTACCCCAGCAGGGAAGACAAGACAGCCTTGCTCAGGACTCCAAGCAGGAGAGGATCTGAGGTCTGAATGCTGTTCCAGGTGGAGAGTGCCTTTACCTTAAAGAGACAGCGCATGGTCTCTCAGAGACTTCCACAGCACTGCTTTATGCATTTCATAATTTTTAGTTCCCTCGCATATTTACATTTAATTCTTTGAGTAGTGAGTTCTAAAATGCCTAACCTGTCCTGGCTGGAGTAATTATCCCTATGGTAACCTTTTACAAATATATAATATATCTAGGCATTTTGTTTCTCCTGGTGGCGCACATCCACACATACCTCGGTGCACATAACAAAATTTAGTTGGCACATGGATGAAAAAAATTAGAGGGAACATTGCACTATACCACTGCCGATGGTCTCGGACCGAGACCCTAGTCTAGGTATTATATTGACTTCATCTTGAAAGTATTTGTACATTGTGCAGATTTTTAAAGTATTTTCAAACATTAAAGTTGACATCAACAAAAAAATCTCCATTTGTGTTAAAATCATCTTTAATATGATTTTGCAAAGATCTGGCAGTAAGCTATGCACAAGGGTAGGGCTTTTTTTCTTTCAAAATTATGTTTCAGTTATGAAAAAATAAAAGATTGTTAACAAAAGGGAGAGGTAGCCAGTAATAAAGATGTAGCCTCCCTTTCAAAATAAAACCTGATTATAGTTTACAATGGGTTTTAAAGAGACTCATTGATTTTAAATATTTTTTGGTTTTCCCTTCACTCTGAAATAGTTATCTATTCTTTTATTTTTTTCCATGACTGCACCACATACTGTATAGTTCCCATGAATTTTAATTCCTTTTAGTTTTTTGCCAGCTGTGTGATATCTTTGGAGAATTCATTTACAACTTGAAAATCATAAGGCTAGCCCCAGAAAAGAGGGGATATAGAACCATGATTGCCATCATACACAGTGCGAGGACAGTAAGATGTTAATGCATGCTGCTTAATAAGTGTTTGCCTAGTAGATGATTTAGCACCGTCTAAAATGTTTAATTTTTCTTTGTGTTTAGATGGCACTCTTTCACCTGAGGATAACAAACATGTAACAAACCTCACAACACCCCTGTCAGATAGTTTCCCTGTCTGTAAAATGGGAACAGCTGAGGCACACAGCAGTTAAATGGCTTGCCCAAGGGTGCACACCACGTTAGTGGCAGGGTTAGAAGCAGAACTCAGAGCTGCTGATTTATAGCCCTATGATTTGACCACTAGACAATGTTGTCTCCCTAGTTATATTAGGGAAAAAATAGAACTAACACATTTGAGACATAGAAAATACTTTGTCAATCATAAATACAGTGTTTTGCAGATTATGTTATCAAATGCAGAAATTTGACACCCCATTTTGAAATCATAATCATATGAGTAAAATTATGAGTTGAGTTGTGCTTTGTGAAGGACATTTACCAATGGGGTTTTAACAACGTGTGCATTTAAATGTGCCTGGTGTTTTCAGTATAACCAGCTGTTGGACATCAGATTGCTTTTGCATGCATTGAATGAAGAATTTCCATTTTAAGGCTTACTTTTAGGTTTTGTTGATATGACTCGGGGGGGGGGTACTTTGGGGACCTCATGCAGTAAGTTACAATGATGGAGCATGACAGTCAGAATAGCACATGCTATTAGCTAGAGCACAACTCTATTACAGTACTATGTTTGGTGACACAGAATCAAGAGACTCAAGGATACAAGGTCAAAGGTAGCAAAACATTACATTAATCTGTTCTCTTTGCGGACACCAGTGCGTCAATCTCCAAGTATAATATAGTGTTGACTGTTTAATTATGAGAAGCAAAGTGCTAAGTACTGTAATTAAAAAAACTTTCTCTAAAAATGGATTGGGAGACATCAGTTCATTTAGCTTGGCATAAACAGGAGTTATTTCCCTCTTTTTATTAACACAATAGTTATTATTGGTTTTGTAGAGCAGTAGTCAACTGGAATTACTCATAATAATGCAAATGTACTTGAAGGCATCTTGCTTATTTGTTCCTCTTCTTCTGATTATCCACATGAAAGTAGTGCAGGGAAATCAATCTAAACTCAACAAAATTAATAAACCAAAAACAAGTACATAGTTTATATGTTTGGTGAATATGAATTACTTATAATAAACTAAAAGGAGTACTTGTGGCACCTTAGAGACTAACCAATTTATTTGAGCATGAGCTTTCGTGAGCTACAGCTCACTTCAACTGAAATGCATGATTTCTTAGCGAGGGAATTTACATTTGTAACTATTCACTGATGTTTCACAAATATTATTTTGTTCACTTTACCATCATTTCTGAATACATAATCAGGCGTGCATCCGATGAAGTGAGCTGTAGCTCACGAAAGCTTATGCTCAAATAAATTTGTTAGTCTCTAAGGTGCCACAAGTATTCCTGTTCTTTTTATAATCAGATACTGGGACACAAATTACTGCTCTACAAAATTTTCAGTATATTTA